>NC_036253.1:20293816-20398511 GCF_002742605.1 Olea europaea var. sylvestris | reverse complement strand
ACGATTGATTTATTCTTAGGTCTCGGTACTAACTCCCAAGTTTGATTCTTTTCTAGAGAACTCATCTCTTCTTTCATAGTCTCAAGCCACTCCTTAGATTGACCACTGTTCATAGCCTCTTCAAACGTTTCTGGCTCCCTATCAACTAGTTCTTCGTAACTAGCGTATGCAAAATCCAATTCAGATTCATATCCGAATCTCCTAGGTTCTCTCGTTTGTCTTCTCTCTCTATCTCTAGCTAAGTTATAGTTAGCTAGTGGATTTTCTTCTTCAGGATGCTCTTCTATCACTACTTCATTTTCCTCTTCAGGTTCTTGGACCTGAATCTCCACCTCACTCGAAGTACTAGGTACTGATGTGTTAAATTTTCCTAACTCCACCTTAAACCGACTTCTTTCTTCACTTGATTCAGTTTCACTTATTGGTTCGGTTTCGTTCTTTAGACAAGGCATCTCTTTCTCATTAAATGTGACCTCCCTACTCACGATGATCTTAACTCCTTTTTGGCTTCTATCCCATAGCCTATATCCCTTAACCCCTTCGGGATACCCTAGAAAGACACACTTCCTGGCTCTTGGTTCTAACTTTCCCTCACTTTGATGAGAAAAAGCAGCACAGCCAAACGCTTTAAGCATCGAGTAGTCACCCAATTTTCCAGACCATTTCTCATGTGGAGTATCACCATTTAATGCAGCTGATGGAGTCAAATTTATTAGATAACAGGCAGTGACAACGGCTTCACCCCAAAATGACTTAGGAACCCCAGAACTTAACATCATGCAGCGCACTTTGTCTAGTATGGTCCTATTTATTCTTTCTGCCACCCCGTTTTGCTGGGGAGAATAAGGGACTGTTTTGTGCCTCGTTATTGCACTTTCTTTACACATCCTATCGAATTCAATATTACAGAATTCTAGGCCATTATCTGTCCTTAAAAATTTGATCCTCTTGCTAGTTTGGTTTTCTATTTGTTTCTTCCAATTGTTAAAGTTATGGAAGGTTTCAGTTTTGTCTTTCAATAGATAGACCCACACTTTCCTGGTGTAGTCATCTATGATAGATAGGAAATACCTATTCCCACCCGATGTGGGATTACTAGCAGGACCCCACAGATCAGAATGCACATATTCAAGCATGCTTTTAGCCTTATGCGTACTGGTGGAAAACGACACTCTATGGTGCTTTCAAAGCACACAGTGATCACAGAACGATAGGTCAGACACACAGTCATTAACAAATGCACCTTTTTCATTAAGTAGCTTAAGTCCTTTAATGCTTACGTGTGCAAGCCTACTATGCCACGCGTGTGTGTGATCGATTTTGGCGGAAGAAATAGAGGAGTTTGATCCTCTAATCACTTCCCCAGTAGTGATATAAATGTTGTTTTTCTTGATTCCCTTAATAGAGATTAACGCACCCTTCATCATTTTAAACATCCCGTTTTCAATTTTACCGGTGAAGTTGTCTTTCTCAAGTCTTCCTACTGAAATTAAATTCCTAGATAATTTCGGAATATATCTAACTTCCTTTAACACGTACACAAAGCCTGTGTTAAATTTTATCTTTATATCTCCAATTCCAGCAATTGTATAGAAGAATTTATCACACAGAACTACTTGCCCACCATTAGATTCTTGCAAGTTTTCAAACCAGTTCTTTTCAGATGTCACATGAAAAGACGCACCAGAATCTAATATCCATTCATGCATGTGAGAATTAGTAGTTAAGTTTAATTCAGTAGTGTATGCGACTGGACTAGTGATCACATAGACTTCACCGTTTTCAGTATCGGAGGTAGAGGATAACACATTTACCTCATCTCTTTCCTTAATCTTCTGTTTTCCTTTTTCTTTATGACAGTCTTTTATAAAATGCCCTCTACCTCCACAGCCATAACATTTTCTACCCTTAGTTCTCGACTTTGATCTAGGTCTACCATTCCCCTTCTTTTTCCAACTATTACTACTTGATTCACCACTACTTTGGTATCCATCATGACTAGCTTGCCTATATTGTGTTCTACCCCGCATCATATGTAACTCTCCACTCCTTCTATCCTGTTTTTCAGCCTTCATTTCCATCTCTTTACTTCTAAGAGAATCTACGACAATTTCAGGTGTTAGCGTGTCCCTACCATACTTAATAGCAGTTTTAACTTCTTTATAAGAGTCCGGGATTGAATTGAGCAAGATAATGGCCTTATAGGTTTCAGACACAGCTTCGTCACAATTGACAATATCTTGCACCAATTTATTAAATACATCTAAATTGTCGTCGAGATCCTTTGAAGGATCCATTTTAAAGCTGAAGAATCGTTCGAGTAGGTAGAGTTTATTCGGTGTAGATTTAAGCAAGTATAAGTCTTCTAGTCTTTTCCAAAGTTCTTTGGTGGTTTTTAGTTTTCCCACTTTTCTTAAGACAGCGTCAGACAAGTGTAATATTATTGAGGTATAGGCAAGCTCATCGGCTTCCTCTTTTTGTTCTTTTGAGATATCAGGTGTAAAATTGCCTTCGATGGCTTTTGACACCTTTTGTTGGACTAGTATGCCTCTCATCTTTTGTTGCCAGATAGAGAAGTCCCCTTTACCGTTAAAAATTTCCAAATCAAAATTATGTGTTGTCATTGGTTAACACCCTAATTAAACCACACGAAGTAGTATTGGGAAACGTGATAAGATAATGTCTTGTTAATTACTAGCAAAGGTAATAATGAATCTAAACGCTACGTCCACCAAGGAATAACAAGCACTTTAAATTAAAAGAACAAATACTTAATTAACGCAAGTAATCCTAATTCTAGCACACGCAATGGTTACCCCTTCACGGTAACCCCAAAACCTAATGATCACCCTACACGATGATCTTGCTATTGCTGAATTTAAATGGATTAAGCCAATTTACCAGAGCGGACCTATCTGAGTCCGTAAAGTGGAGAAAAACGAGCTTGCTGTTGAATTTCAATCGGCGTCGTACCAAATGGCAAAATCGTCCAACTTTTTCTGTGTAACCTGAAACACAAAAGAAAGTATATCAACGCTTTCAGGAGATCGAAACAAACAAGTTACCTGAAGACTGCGTCGCTGAAAAATCCCCCACGCGCCGCCCACGTGCCACCGCCGGCGGCCCACGCGCCGCCTCTCCCGGAGCGCCTCAGCCTGCTGATGATGGGTATGGCCTCCATTTGTCCAACCGAGCTTTGGTTTGTGAGTAATTGCAAATTTTTAGATTCGGGTTCTAGGTTGAAGATGCGAAAATCAGCCGATTTTGAGCCGTATTTTGCCACCCAAGCTCTGATACCAGATGTTAGGACCTTCCTCTTGCTGCTCACGGTGATTTCCGGGCTCAGTTAACCATTAAAACCGAATTCAACATCAAATTGGAGTCACCAATAACCGCCAGCGCCGCTTCCCACTTGGTTGCTTTCCTCCTTTGCTTTGTTGATTTAATCCACACACTTAGGATGGATACCACTCAGGTAAGGTTCACAAAGACTCAAGCAATTGGGATGGAGAAGAAATCACGAAGAAGATGAAGGCAGAAGGACACGGCTGAGCACGGCAGTTTCTCTATCTCTCACGGCTTCAACTTGGACGGGTTCAACAAGGATGAAAACACCAATATATATAGTAAGTCAAGTGGCCAACATAAGGAAAGTAGGGATATGGTAAGTAGGCTCGACTAGGGTTAACTTCCAATGGAAAGAATCAACAAGCCACAAAGAGTATTAGCCGTCCAATAGGTAAAGCAACGTTTGGTCGGTTCATCCATTATTCGATGTTGAATTATCGTTCAGTCATTCATGTCGACTGATAAAATTGGTTCTCATCATCGCCCGGGAGGTCGTTTGACAACATAATGTCTAACAACCTCCACCTTGGTGTCAAAGGACCTGCAAAGAAAAACGTTTTTCCATTAGTGACACCTCTAACAGAAAAACCGATAAAATTGAAATCATTTACCGGTACCGATGTTTAGAAGCTCTTTGCAACTTCTAAACTTTACCAGTGGCAGCACTTTCGTGCCCATATCTGAAGGATTGTACTGTGTGTGAATTTTTTCAAGTCTTACTACTTCTTGTGATATTATATCCCTAATGAAGTGTAACCTAACATCGATATGTTTAGTGCGTTCTTGAAAAACAGGATTCTTACACAAATGTATGGATGATTGACTATCAGAATACACAACCACATACTCACTCAAGACACTCAGTTCATGAAGTAGACCTCTAAGCCATAGAGCCTCTTTAATTGCTTCAGTGGTGGCAATATATTCTGACTCTGTAGTGGATAGTGCAACTATGTGTTGTAACTGTGATTTCCAACTAACACACGAATTTGATAAGGTGAATACGTAAGAGGAAGTTGATTTTCTACCATCCCTATCTCCTGCATAGTCAGCATCTACAAAACCTTTTAATTTCACGCCTTCTTTATTAGCACTAAATTTTAGACCCACGTCACTTGTACCCTTCAAATATCTTAAAAGCCACTTTAATGCTTCCCAATGTTCAGGACCTGGATTAGACATGTACCTACTGAGAGTACTAATAGCGAATCCTAAGTCCGGTCTAGTGCATATAAAATTGCTGGCATTGGTGATATCACTTTAAAATTTGACACTAGTTATGTGTTTAAATTACATGGAGTCAGATATTGATTACGCCCAAAGTATAACGCGGTGATTATAGTATAGCCTTAGGGTGTTGATTCCACAGGGAAACGGAAAATGCTCAAAGGATAAGAAGTTTAGCGGTTTCAGAAATTATGTGAAACTAGTTTATCAATTTGGAATGAAATTTAAATATCAATATGTGAAATTAGTGAAGCGTTGAAATTCCCTCAATTGTGTTGGATCGATCAACACTAACAATTCATATATTATTACTCAATTAGATGTTTTCATTCCAACTCTCTAATTGGAAGATTTAACAGTAAAGAACATTTTAGTTCCAATTGTAATTCTAAGATTTAGACTTTCTAACACATTCCCACAATTGTTATTGGAGTAAGATCAAAAGTAACCATATACTTAAAGCATAAGATCATAAATAACCCACCAATAACATGAATGAAATTGCAATTCGATAAATATTTCGATCAAATAATAGAAAAAACATGATTGAATTTATGAAAGATATAATAAAAATTAAACCAATTTCAAAATCAATTCATAAGGAGAAAGCCTAAAATCTAGAATTGTTTGACAATAAAATACCAAATTGATGTAATTTCCTCAAATCCAATGAGTTCTTTCCAAGCTTCACCAAAGATTTTAGTTTTTCATGGGACTCTTGAGCCAAAAACGAAAGAAAATTGATGTGAGGATCTAGAGAGGCGTTCTCTGTCGACTCTAGGGCTTAAAACCGTGTGCCAAGTTGTTTCCAAAAGAGGTAGAACCGAATAAAGAAACTAAATTTACGGCTAGAATATTCTGTGCAATTACTTTTAGTGTTTTGACCATAAATCTCTCTCCCGATGTCCAATTAAGGCAATTCAAAGTGCGTTAAAAAGATAATACAGAGGGCTACATTTTTCTAGATATACCTTTTTCCAAATTCTGATGTTTACTGGGTCAAAAGTGGACTTCGATCTCCAACTAAAAATTTGGAAAATCTTTATGCAGTTGGAATTTGATTTGTGAATATGTTATGATCATATTTAGCTTCTTTTAACTTTTAATTGCACCCAATGGACTCCTAGTTTTCTCGAATCATCATTCCATTGCCCATCTCCTCTTTAGATTATTTGCAACTTGGACCCTGAATTTTCACTTTCTTCCATTTTGCCCCTTTTTACCCATTTCTCACAAATTTCAACATTTTCCATCAAATTACGATTTAGATCAAAACATAAGAGTAATGAGTGCATTGTGACATTAAATAATCATATGAATGCAACAATTAAGAGGGAAAAATATCATATTTTACATTCTTATCAGATATATTCTTGAAATGGCTAGGAATCTTATTTCAGTAGAAGCATTAGGAACTGATGGTTTTGCTGGTAAAATTGGAAACAACGTGCTTAAAATGATTAAGGGTACTCTTGTCACATGTAAAGATACTAAAAGAAACGGTATTTATGTGACTATTGCTAAAATTGTTAAAAATTCATATTCTTCTATAAATTTGACCAACACAGATGACACACACAAGTGGCACAATAGATTAGCTCACATAAGTATTAAAGGACTTTAACTGCTAAATGATAAAGGTGTATTTGGAAAAGACTGTGTATCTAATATGCCTTTTTGTGATCATTGTGTACTTCACAAACATCATAGGTCATATTTTTCATTTGGCATGCACAAAACTACTAACATTTTGGAATATATTCATACTGATTTATGAGGGCCTACTACTAATCCTATAATGGGTGGTAATAGATATTTTATATCCATAATTGATGATTATTCTCATAGGGTGTGGGTTTATCTACTAAAAGATAAAACTAAAACCTTTAAAATTTTCAAAATATCGAATTACAAGTTGAAACTCAAACTGATAAAAAGATAAAATGTCTAAGAACTGATAATGGCCTAAAATTTTGTAAAAACGATTTTGTTGATATGTGTGAAAGATGTGGAATCACTGGACATAAAACTATTCCTTATACACCTCAACAGAACGGGGTGACTGGACATATGAATCGCACTTTATTTAACAAAGTTATATATATAATGTTGAGTTCTGATATTCCTAAATTTTTTTGGGGTAAAGTTGTAAGGACTGCATGTTACCTAATTAATTTGACACCTTCTACTACATTAAATGGTGACACTCCACATGAAAAATGGTATGGTAAATGTGCTGACTATACTATGTTAAAAACTTTTGGATGTACCGCTTTCTCTCATCAAAATGAGGGAAAACTAGAACCCAGAGCTAGGAAATGTGTTTTCTTAGAATACCCTGAAGGAGTTAAAGGGTATAGGCTTTGGGGTAGAAGTCAAACTAGAGTTGAGATCATCATAAGTCGTAATGTTACATTTAATGAGTATGAAATGTTGTGTCTAAAGTCAGAAAGTGACACCTTAAGAGAAAAACAGTAAGAAAACACTAGTGGCGAATCTCAAATAGATTTAAGGCCCTTAAGTGTTCAAATCCCCACCACCTCAATTGAGGTAGAGCATCAAAATCCTGAATTAGAAGATAATCAAAGTGAAAATACTGAGAGAGATAGGTTATAGAGGAATATCAAGGAGAACAAAACCCTTTGTCTGATTACCAGTTAGCTAGAGACGGATTTAGAAGAACATATAGGGTGCCTCAAATGTTAGAGTCTGATTTTGAACTTGCTTATATTCGTTATGAAGAACTAGTTGATAGGAAACCAAACACGTATGAAGAAGCCTTGAGGAGTGAACAATATAAGGATTGGGTGAAAGCGATGAAAGAAGAGAAAAAAATTCCCTCGATAAGAATCAAACATGGGAATTAGTTCCAAAACCTAAAGACAAGTCTATTATTGGGTATAAATAGGTTTTTAGAATTAAGGAGTGAATTACTAAAGGAGATGCTTTAAAGTTTAAGGCTAGACTTGTGGGCAAAAGTTACACACAAAAGGAAGGGGTAGATTATAATGAAATCTTTTCTCTAGTTAAGTATACCACAATTAGGACTATGCTTGCATTAGTTGCGCATTTTAATTGGGAACTTGAACAACTTGATGTTAAAACTGCTTTTCTGCATGGAGAACTTGATGAAAAGATTTTTATGAATTAACCTAAAGGTTTTGAAAATAAACAAAAATCTGATCATGTGTGTTTTCTTAAACGCTCTCTTTATGGTCTAAAACAATCTCCTAGACAATTGTACAAATATTTTCATTCGTTTGTTAAAATAGTTGGTTTTGAAAGGAATGACTTTGATCATTGCTTATACTATCAAGGTAATGCAAATAACAATAACTGTGTGTTTCTGTTGCTATACGTGGACGATATGCTTTTAATTGGTCACAACTTGAAATTGTTAAATGATGTAAAAACTACTTTGGGTAATGAATTTGATATGAAAGACCAAGGTAATTCTAAAAGGATCTTAGGCATGGAAATTCAAAGAGATAGGTCTAATTCAATTTTATTTTTGCATTAGGCTCCATATATTATGAAAATTTTGAAAAAATTTGGCATGAATGAATGTAAACCTGTCACAATGTCTTTAGCTAATCATTTTATATTATCCAAAGAACAAACACCTACTAATGAAAAGGAAGAGGAATATACGAAAAGAATTCCATATACTAATGCCATTGGTTCTATGATGTTTATAATGGTGTGTACTAGACCTGACTTAGCCTCTACTGTTAGTATACTTAGCAGGTATATGTCCAACCCTAGTCCCAAACATTGGGAAGCTTTGAAATGGCTGTTTAGATTTTTGAAAGAAACGCGCAATACTGGCTTGATATATAAGTTTAGTATTGAAGGAACAAAATTGAAAGATTTTACTGATGCTAACTATGCTGATGATAGAGATAATAGGAAATTTACATCTTCCTACATGTTTACTTTGTGTAATTCATGTGTTAGTTGGAAATCACAACTTCAACATGTTGTTGCATTATCCACTACTGAATCAGAAGCCTTTAAAGAATCTTTGTGGTTTAAAGATCTATTAAATGAACTTGTATTTTTAAGGACAATGTGACAATATATTCTGATAGTCAATCTGCTATTGACCTATGCAAAAATCCTGTCTTTCATAAACGTACAAAACATATAGATGTTAGATTGCATTTCATTAGAGATATGGTTTCTCAAGACCTAGTAAAACTTGAGAAAGCCCTTTCAGAATATAATCCAGCAGATATGGGAACTAAGGTGCTCCCATTGGTAAAGTTTAGAAGTTCCTTGATCTTCTAAACATCGGTACAAACTTGTAAGTCTCTTTCCTTAAACTATTTGTTATCTTATCTGACTTGTAGGTTGATTTGGCACAAGGTAGAGGTTGTTGGGCATTTTGGTAAGTGACGCCCAAATCCTCTAGGCAATGATGAAAAATCGTGGCCCAATTATCTTCATAGGCTATAAGCCCGAGATTGAAGAATATTAAATCCACGTCACAATTGATAGTAGCCCAATTATGTTGGGTATTTAGAGGTAATCGGCACATTAGGCTAGATGCTCAATATCCAACTTTGGAGGTAATTTGAAAATCACGTGAAAGATAAATAAGCATAATCCTTATCTTTGATAGCCTCTTTCAGTTTTAATTGAACTCTATCTTTCATTTTTGATTGAACTCAATCTCTCATTTTTGATTGAACTCAATCTTGCAAAATTCTGAGAAAATCTGTTTTCCCTTGAGCCTACAAATTGGAGACCCTCTACTTCATTTTTTCACACCAAGAAACGTCTTTGCTTTGTGCATTTTCAATTTCCATCTTCTGCCTTAGTGTGCATCTGTCTATATGACTCAAAAGGCCTCAAATTGGAGATACCTTTATGGTGTTGGATTGATTTTTGAGTCGAATCTAGAAGGGGAAAACTTCATTATCTAATTTTGTGATTTTTTGTTTAATTTCCTTTCATTTGTTTAAATTCCATAAACTAATTGGTTGATTTGTTCAATTTGTAGGAGGATTTCATCAACATGGTGATTATGGGCATATGGCGCAGGACTGCCTCTCTACAGGCCAAGTGGATGGTGGTAATAGTGGTGCTTGTTTTCAATATGGGGAGAAGAGGCACTTGGCAAGGGACTGTATGGGTAGAGGTGGAGGGCACCAAGGTGGGAGTGGATATGGGATGTTTGGTAGGGGGTGTGGACCGTGGCTCAGGCGGTGGTATGATGGGAGGTTTGGTGGCGGTGGAAATACATGTTTCAACTGTGGGAAGTCTGGATACTTTGCTAGGGAATGCCCAAACAACTCATAATTTGTTATGTATGATATGATTGTAATTGATCGTTTGATTACCCGTAAGTAAACGGGATCGTGAACAAGTAATATAATAGTGTGTAGAGTGTCGAACCCACGAGGACTATATGTTTGATCGACATAAGCTAATAACTCCCTTAATCGAATAGTAAAATTGAGTCGTAACTAACACTAAAATCTATTAACTAACTCGAAAGCAATGTAAAAATTTATCAAATTTGTGAGACATATTGCTAAGATACAGAGTCCCCCTTGCTAATCCATTTTAGTTAGACAATTTAAAACCATGCTTGTTGGTCAATGTTTGCATTTTAATTGAAAACCTCTCTCGATAGTTATCAAATCTATTCCCCTTCATATCCCTCGATGAAAGATACGAACATGATAAATGCATTTAACGAGTTAGAACATCATATAAGAACCATATGAAGTATAGAGGTATATCTCTATCCTCTATCGAACCTCACAATGTTTATTATTTTGTGCCAATGATCTTATTATCTCTCTCGATGACAATAAAACCCACAAACAATTCAACTAGTGGCCAATTAATTGAAAAGCATGAAAAACGATAATAAACATCCAAACATTTAAACAAATTTAGCGTCAACCTAATTATTCAAACCAAAAATTTCATAACGATGGTTCATCACATCCTAGCAATAAAACAAATTAGCCATGCACGATGTCGGAATTAAGCACGAGGAAGTCAAAAGACATCACCAAAAATTTACGGCACGTGAATGATTTTTTTTCCTCCAAATGAGCAACTCCCGACTTGTGTTCCAGCAACTTGTGCATGTCTCCTCAAGCTGTCCTTCTTAATTTCTCCAGCCACAGCTTGTTTTCTATGCTTTTAATGTATATATTTCCAACAGGCAGCTCGTTCTTCAATTGTCTACCCCTTCCGGGCGTGAATGTATATATATTAACAGGCAGCACACTTTTAATTCCAGCAGGCAACTCGTTTGATTTCTAGCAGACAGCTCGTTTGATTTTCTTTCATGTTCTGCCATCTTTTGCCTTCAATTACTGCCGTGTATCTTCTTCGTCTTCTTCAACGTGTGTGTTAAAATATAATATTGCAGCCCTGTTTTCTCAAATTTTTCTCACACTGCCAACTTGTTTCTGTAGGTGTGTATGTATATCTGACTAAATTCCAGCAGCCCCTTTTTCGTGAGTTCCATTCTTTCTAGCTGCTGACTTCCATGCCTCTCAATTCTCCCCCACTTTTTGTGCGTATATTCCTCTCTAATTTCACAAGGCAGCTGCTTAATTTCTCCTCTCCCAAACAGTGTGCGTATGGAGTATCTCTCAATTATGGCAGCCCCATAAGCTGCCGTTATTTTTGTAGGTTAGTCTCTCCTCCTCATTCTTTGTAGGTTTGGCTGTGTGTGTGTGTGTGTATATATACACACACACACATCCACTGGTTGGCAGCCCAATTGGTGTAGAGGTCCAATTGAAATTAAAGTCACCTGCTTCTTGAATTCTCCTTTTCGGTGTGTAAATCATCAATTTAGCCCTTGAATTTCTAGCACGTGGAGTTTGATCCCAAAATTGCATTTTTATCCAATTTTCGTCCTTCTTTCTCTCCAATTGCTTCCAACATTTCCATCACTAAAAACAAAAGAAAATTGCATTAAGCTGCTTGTACAGCTTGGGCTGTACAGTAGCTTTCACAGCCCCCTCACAATGAGGGGGCCCCCACCTCTGTTTTTTTTTTTTTTAATGTGTGCGGACCCCCCGATGTGAGGGGGCCGTGAAAAATGGTGTGAACCGTGCTGTAGCTATAGCACGGTCCAAGAAAATTAACCTATGTTAAATAAAATTTAATAATTTGATGACGTAAATGTTTAATAATGGGGCATAAATTAGTGCACAAATTTCACTCATCAAATACCCCCAAACTTAAACATTTGTTCGCCCTCGACCAAAACTATAGCTTAAATAACAACAAATACACAAGTATGCAAAAATTTTGGTTGGACCGTTTTAGCTTTTTACCTTAGGATTTGAGATCACGGCATCAAGTCTACAAACTGCTTCAAAGTCACAATACCAAACTAATATCCACTTTTCCAATGCAAACTGACGTGTGTGTGTGTGAAGAACTAAGTTGCCATTAATGAATTCACAAGTTGTGAATTCCCCACCCTTTATAGTCAAATATATCCTTTCATCTTTCATAAAATTCACACATCCTCAAATTTATTCTTTTTTCACTCTTTTCCACGTATATGATCTAAGGTTGATTTTTTCATTACTATCATCACCCTCTCCAATTCAGGTAGACGTCACTAATTGCAAGTCAACACCTCAATGAACAAGTACTCTCCAATTATTTGATTGCTTCGACTGCCAAGACTCAACTAGGCTAATTATCTTTCATTGAAAGTCAAATTCCCTCGAACAAGTGTTAGGACTTAACAAGGCATTTAATGCATTTTATTATTATCATCATCATCATCATCATTATTATTATTATTATTATTTCTTTTTTTTTTTTGCACTCCCCCTTAAGCTTTCTAAATGACCCATGTAATAGGCTTTAGGCCAATGACTTCCAAATCAGACGACTTAAGGGCACCATATTTTTAAACATCCTTACAGACTTAATAACCCCAGTCAAAAGGACTTCGAAGAGAACAATTATTTTTTTCCTTTCAAAGGCAACTTCATCTCTGATTGCTTTCTAAATGATCACTGCAGCGAGCTTTAGGCCGATGAATTTAGGGCGTCAGGTTTTAAGATACCCTTATAGACTTAATTACTCGAGTTATAAAGGCTTCAAAGAGAAGTTTTAAATTTTAAAATATATGCATTGATTAGTGCAATGCCCCTTATCATACACCTATTCAAGAAAACTAACCTCCAATTCGAGGCTTTCACCCAATTTTATCCTGTTCATCTGAGACAATCCACACAAAAAAAAATTTCACACAAGGAATCCCTGGCTACATCTGTATCTTCCTACAATAGTAACATCACCCCAAATTGTGCTAAATTTGGTTTAAGGATAATTAATTTAGTATGGTTTAGGTAAAGCATCTATGTCCAACTAAATCAACCTATTAAGAGCATGAAACAACTCATTTCATCACCATGTCAAACTGAATTATTGTGCGCATATAATATCAAGTTTTGCAAGGTTAAGATTCAATCACTCTAGCATGCACCCTATCAACAATTCATAAATCAACACTAAATCTCAATTTTAAATCATCATTGTCAGCCAAACTATCTAACCCACACAAGCACACAACCAGAGGAAAAATTAACAATTTTTTTTACTAAACACACAAAAACAGACGAAAACCAAAAATTAAAAGTTTTTTTTTCCACTCTCAAACTTAAAATTGATATTGTCTTCAATATTATAAAGTATAAATAAGCACATAAAGGAGCAAAGAAGAAAATGAAGAAGGTGCTCCCCAAATTTGATGTTGGTTTGAGTGCCCCACGACATCATATTCTTGCATATAGCAATTCAAATCAAGCATTAAAAATCAAATAATCTAGAACATGTGTTATTTAGCCCAAAGAATTAAAATACCAATAATAAATTCAATGGCCTAAGGAGAGTATTAAGGATGGTGATACCTTACAAATTAAAACGTGCCTAAATCTAATGCAACCTAGTAATCAAAACAAATCTATATGCTACACGATGCAGAAAGCAAAATAAATAAAAGGGTTAGAAGATTGGGTTGTCTTCCAATAAGTGCTTAATTTATAGTCTTTAGCTAGACTGTATGAATGACTTGATTGTGGTGGCTTAAATAGGTGTTTTGAGCTTTTGCACTCCTTGCAATTTTTGGTCTTGCATCCTCATGTTGCTCTCCAAACCTTGAACCCTCCATTCTTCTTTCGTCCAAGGCTCACTATATGCTTAGGCTCTGTCTCCTTCGAACCTTGTTGCATCATTACAGCAATATACTTGCACTCTAAGGCTTTTTTGCCGATCTCTTCATATAATGAATTCTCGATAGTGTTGTAGATCTTGAACTCTCTTGCATATTTTTTGCTCTCAATGTCAGTTCGCCACTTTCAAAGTCATGACAGCTCAACTTGTTAATAGGAAGGATCTGTCTAAGATAAGTAACGCTGCATCCTATGGCTCCTCTATATCTAGGACAACAAAATCAATGGAAAATATGAAGTTGCCCACTTTAATGAGCACGTTCTCAACCACTCATCGCAAGTATTTAATTGATCTGTCTGCCAATTGAAGAATGGATTTGTCCTTTAACTCTTCCAATCCTAATTTCTTGTATATAGAAAAAGGCATTAAGTTTATACTTGCTTTTGAATCACATAAACAATTAAAATTCGAATCACTTCCTATTGAGCAAGGAATTTTGAGACTCCCTGAATCTCGTAGTTTAGGAGGTAATTTGTTTTCCAAGATGGGGCTACACTCCTCATTTAACTTGATGGTCTCAAAATCTGTAAGCCTTCTCTTTTTGGATAGGATCTCCTTCAGAAACTTTATATAGTTCGGTATTTGGGATATAGCTTCAATCAATGGGATATTGACATAAAGCTTCCTGAAAATGCCCAAGAACCATATAAAGCATAAAGGTATATCACTATCCTCTATCGAACCTCATAATGTTTATTATTTTGTGCCAATGATCGTATTATCTCTCTCGATGGCAATAAAATCCACAAACAATTCAACTAGTGGTCAATTAATTGAAAAGCATGAAAAACGATAATAAACATCCAAACATTAAAACAAATTTAATGTCAACCTAATTATTCAAACCAAAATTTTCATAACAAGGGTTCATTACATCTTAGCAATAAAACAAATTAGCCACGCATGATGTCGGAATTAAGCACGCGGAAGTTAAAAGACATCACCAAAAATTTACGGCACGTGAATGATTTTTTTTTTCTCTAGATGAGCAACTGCCGACTTGTATTCAAACAACCTGTGCGTGTCTCCTCAAGCTGTCTGTTCGCGAAATATTTCTTTCGATTTAAATTACCGCAAGTGTACGGATCGTGACAAGTAATAAAGTGGATTTTAGAAGTCCGAGTATCGTCCCACAAAGAAAGAGTAGTTCAATTTTATTTATTTTAGCCTTAACCGAAACTAATTGAATTAAAATGAGTTTTGGAATCAAAAGCCCTAATTTTGGGGGAAATCCCCAAATTGAAAAACCCTAATTTCAAATCAAACCCTAATTACTTAAATTCACTTAACGAAGGACTCAATTACGAAATGTTATAAAAATAAATGAAACGTATTGTCAATTTATGAAAATCTATGTAAAACGAATGCATTAGGATCACGAATCCCCAAATAATTGCTAATTAAACCCTAATTTCACAATTTTGATAATTCAATAAGAATATGACAAATCAATGCTCCTAAATCTATTCAATACTCTCTCTCGAGATGTATTGAACCTATTCTCATAAATCATCAGCCTATATCTCTATGACGAATGCAATTATACAAGAATGCATATAATCCTTTTGTGAGCAATTAAAGATTTACATAGGATATAGGGGTATATTTCTATCCCCTATCGGACCCTATGATGAATTATATATGTCGAGTTTAATCTAATTTTCTCAAATTCAGAATTAAACCACCAAGTTCACACAAATTAAGTGAACATTAATTGTGGAAATAAACAAAACAATATAATCCATTCAAATGTCCCATCGAACTAATAATTCAAAATCATGAAATAGCAAGTTTAATGATAATTACATGGTTCATCGATCACCTAGTTGCAAAAATCTAGCATATCATGATAAAAATAACGAAATCTAACAAAGTATGAATAAAATATATCACGGGTTATCAAAACTTGAAAAAATCTTGTGTAAATCCCGCATCAATTCTTGTTCTTGCCTTTAAATCCACTCCAAGATGAATGTTTTTTGCCTCCCAAGTTGTTCATGAGGCTTCTGGATGTTTAGTTACTATTTAAACCCGTCCAAATTAGGTTACCAAAAGAGTTGCAATCATATAAGAAAACTGCAAAAATCGGGGAAAAACTATACCTATGCGACCGCATAGGTATAAGAAAAATGACGTTTTTAATCCCTGGAGGGTCACTCGCGACCGCACAGGTTTTATACTATGCGACCGCATAGTAGAGCAAACTTCTGATTTGAGTCATTTTGATCCTCAAGTTTCATTCCTTCACTTCTTGACCTCCTCTCTTGTTTCTAGTTGCTCCAATTTTCCATTATAACTTCCAATTGGTGCTTGGTTTGATCAATTGCTTGATGTGTTCATCGGTCAACTTTCAGATAATTGCAATTTGGTCCCTGAATTTCCATTTTGCTCCAATTTCGTCCTTTTTCGGCTCTTTTCTCCTGAATTCCACCATTTCCATAGAATTACCTACATTGCATGAATTTGACAAAGTTAAGTAACAATTCAATTATTTTACTTGTATTTAAGTCATGTTTGTGATGTAAATAAGTGTGCAAAAACACACTTATCAAACCCCCCAAACTTGAACTATTGTTTGTCCTCAAACAAGATAGTGATATAATTCTGAACAAACATGGCTTAATACCTTGCCTTGGCTCAGGATTGGACTAAGTAATTAATTTTATGAAAATTTATAAGTGCAAAATGACATCAACCTTTACCTGTTAAGTGCATACTTGACGTGTGTGTTTAGATTCATGCTAACATATCAAGTTCATGATGAGTTTGAGTCCCGACCCCAAGTGGTCAAATGTTTCCTTACTCGCTCGAGGGATACACAACCCCCCCAAACTTATTCTTTTCACTCAATTATCCTGGGGTTGTGTTTAAAATTATGAGTTTACCTAGCTTTAGTTCTCACCCTCTCGTAGTTTGGATTAATTTCACTATCACAAGTTCACACGTCAACAAATGAAGGCTCTCCTAGTTTTGATTGCTTTGACACTCAAGACTAAACTAGGTTACTTGCCTCGCCTCAATGGTTTTGTTTCTTCCACCAATTATCCAAGGGCTTTTCTTCTTGTTATTGTCTCTTTTTGTTTTTCTCACTTTTCTCTGGTTTTTTTTTATATATCATCTTCTCATTTGCTTTCTATATAACCCATGTAACGAGCTTTAGGCCGGTGACTCCCAAACCAATTGGTTTTAGGGCACCAGGTTTTAAACCCTTGCAGACTTATTCACTCGAGTTATAAAAGCTCGATCAGATGACTTTTTATTAACTTCTTTACTTCTTGCTTTCTATATGACCCATGTATCGAGCTTTAGACTGGTGACTCCCAGATCAGTTGACCTTAGGGCACCAGATTTTGAAATATCCTTACAGGCTTACTTGCTCGAGTCATAAAGGCTGAAAAAGAAGTGTCTTATTCTCACAAATTAAGTTCGTGCCCTTATTTTTCTAGACATCTGGTATCCAAAACCAACCCTCAATTTAAGATTTTCACCTACTCTTCATCCCACTGGTCTAGGCAATCCACACAATAATTTATGCACAGAGCCTCACTCATTTCAATGTTCTCCTATAATAGCTCAACTATCACCAAACTGTCTTAAGGTACTTTACGGGTTAATTCAATCGAGGGTTATAATTATCTTTCTACTTTATGCTCAAAACCCCAATCACTTACCTAACATGTAAAGCATGAATGACGTGCATAAAGAATATCAAGTATTGCATCCACAAGTATTAGTTAGCCTAATTAACACCGACTTCAAAGTTTTGAAATGTACTAATCCAATAGAAACATCATAGCCGGTAAGGCGATTAAGCTCACACAAGCATACATAAGCATAATCAATATTCACTCACAAGCATGCCTCATGCAACAATTAGTCAAAATAAATCTGGATTGTGGAAATGCAATTAGTTACATGCCGAATGTCTTAATCAAATTATGCCACCATCCCCCGAAAATTAAGTTTAGAAGGCAGAATTTAAGGAAAATGAATTCAACTGAGGCAAACGATACTCCCCTGATCAATACGGGGGCTGCGATGGGAAGCTAGATCCTGCAGTATCATCAGCTGGAGGTGGAGGTAGGCGTGCCAAGATCTCTCTCATCAGTGCTGACTGCTGTGTCATTTCATCATGGATTCCCTCAACACGTGTCTCCAAACGGCCCAAACGCTCCCAAGTTTCATTTACCCTCATCTGGATGCCATCCACCTTACCCACATACACACTGAGTCGACCGTTCATAGTGTCCATCTCCCTTCTAACTTCCTGGGCATCCTGGCGAGCAGCACGTGACATATCAGTGGAAATGCGGATGTCACGGTGGGCTGTATGCATCTCAGTTGTCAAAGTCCCCATAGCCTGCTGGAGACTCTGTACGTCTCGGCTGGTCCCCGTGGTGGTGGTGAAAATCTGGCGCCACAGCTGTGCATTTAACTCAGCCTGCGGTGGAGGAGCTTGAGGCATCTCTTGCTCTGCTTGCTCGTGACCTTGCTCTTCCTGCTGTCTGCGCCTTTCAATTTCTTACTTTTCCCAGTGCTTTAACCTGGCTCTGTCTTGGGCCTCCAAGGTACTGCGCTTTATGGTGGGGCTGGATTTGGCAGCCACTTCCCCGGATACAATATTTATACCAACAGCTATGCATATTCCAGAGATGAGGCTTGGAAAGATCATTGAGCTGTGTCTATCTCCCAAGGTACCCACATGATGTATCTGATCATAGCAAAGAGTAGCAAGATCAACCTTATTACCTCGTACCAAGTGATAAAAGAATCCAGCTGTGGGGTCTGTGAATGTGGTCCTGTGAGAGGTCGGCTCAATGTTGTGGCACATAAACAGCCACAGGATGGCTATAGATGTTGTCAGCTCAATCTGATGCCACTCGGTAGTGGGGAGTGGCCATGCATTTTGTCGCCCTAATAAGATCTCCGCCACTTCAGGCCAATTGAAGTCACCTGGTATAGGCGTTATGTTTTCCCACGTGAGCTGGTAGTAGTCTTGAATAACTTCGGGTGAGAATGTGATCCATTTTCCCCTGACCCAAGTCTGATGTAGCTGGCCGGACCCTGGTGTGTCAATTTCTGCATTGAAGTTGGCGTAAAATTTCCCCACCAACAACTCATAACTCCGATGTGGCTACTCCACTATTTTATTCCATCCACAGTTATGCACCAAAGTAGTCAGCTCAAAACCAGGAAAGTCTTCCAATTTAACAACCCGTTCTGGTGTCACTGTCCATCGACTCACTATGTTTTCATAACAGGCTGCTGCCTCGAAAGTCAAGAATCTTTGTATACCTCCTTCAAGCACTCGAGTGCGTGCTGTGCCGGATGATGAGCCAACCTTCTCCTTTCCTTTTGAAGTTCGTTTTGGTGGCATCCTACAAAGTTGGAAAATAGCTAGCATTAGACATCTTGTTATACAGCGAGAAATCGCATGAAATGAAAAGCACGTAAATCACAAATCCCCCAAACTTGTTTCAATAAGCATGTAGACTACCACAGTGTGTAATGAACTATGTATGATGATTAGAGTAGTATAAATGTATAGTCCATATGAAAGTATAAGAAAATTTGGGTGAATATGCTCATAATGAAAGGGTTGGAGTCATGATTGAGTGTACACCTTCGGCCCCGGGTACCATCGAGAATTATTAAGATTGTCCGGGGCAACCTCCGGGAATATGGAAGTATGCAATGAGGTCTAGCACATACCCAAATTTTAGCTCAATCGGAGTTCGTTTGGTGCATCAAATGGTAGTGCAAAATTAGAGACGGATGGTGTTGTGGGCATGCAATGACTTAGCTATATTGTGTGCATGTGTGTGTTGATGTTGTCTAAGTCACATTGGTTGGTAATACGTCACAACGAGTTATTCCATTCATCTAATAGTCATATGCCATGCTCGATGTTCATAATTGTATTAGATTACCAAAATGGGCATTTTATCGAACATGTTGTGGGCATGATAAAACCTTCATTTATTTGCCAAAAAATTTACTATGTCACATGGTTCCCCATTCAAAAATCAATCACCAATCTCATTCACATTCATCAATCAAATGAGTTTAATGCAACATGTACCAAATTACCCAAAAATTATCAATGAGGCAATTTATCAAACACCTAGCATGCATTCTTTAGAAATCCATATAAAACTCAATAACTCAAAATTTGAATTACCCCATGACACAATTGAAGTGCAAATACTACATTCCATCCATCATCATCACCCCCAATCACCCCAAAATGCAGAAAATCAATTCGAAATAACTTAAACAAACGAGCACAATGGAGGAGATAGTTAAAAGTAATACCTTCAAGATGATGTGCAACTCTAAACTCGAGATCCTTGTGTAGTGTAGGTGAATGAGATGTAATCAAGTGTAGAAATTGACTAAGAAAAATTTGGGCGAGAGAGGATGTGGGAAGAAATCGATTTGAAAAGAAAAGAAGTGATCCGGGCGTGGGTTAAAAACCCACGCCTCTATTGTTCTATGCGACCGCATAGTTAAAATCTATGCGGTCGCATAGGTGTATAGTTTTTGTGATTTTTGGTTTCGTTAGGTGTCTATGCGGTCGCATAGACAAAAATTTTTTTTTAATAAAATAAAAAAATGCCATTTTTGTCCAAAATTTTTTTTTTTAAAGGACCCAGCTCTCAACGTCCCCAATTTTTCTAAGACTTTTAAAATATTGACTTTTAATTCAATTGTTTGCGAAATATTTCTTTCGATTTAAATTACCGCAAGTGTACGGGTTGTGACAAGTAATAAAGTGGATTTTAGAAGTCCGAGTATCGTCCCACAGAGAAAGAGTAGTTCAATTTTATTTATTTTAGCCTTAACCGAAACTAATTGAATTAAAATGAGTTTTGGAATCAAAAGCCCTAATTTGGGGGAAATCCCCAAATTGAAAAAACCCTAATTTCAAATCAAACCCTAATTACTTAAATTCACTTAACGAAGGACTCAATTACGAAATGTTATAAAAATAAATGAAATGTATTGTCAATTTATGAAAATCTATGTAAAACAAATGCATTAAGATCACGAATCCCCAAATAATTACTAATTAAACCTAATTTCACAATTTTGATAATTCAATAAGAATATGACAAATCAATGCTCCTAAATCTATTCAATAATCTCTCTCTCGAGATGTATTGAACATATTCTCATAAATCATCAGCCTATATCTCTATGACGGATGCAATTATACAAGAACGCATATAATCCTTTTGTGAGCAATTAAAGATTTACATAGGACATAGGGGTATATTTCTATTCCCTATCGGACCCTATGATGAATTATATATGTCGAGTTTAATCTAATTTTCTCAAATTCAGAATTAAACCACCAAGTTCGCACAAATTAAGTGCACATTAATTGTGGAAATAAACAAAGCAATATAATCCATTCAAATATCTCATCGAACTAATAATTCAAAATCATGAAATAGCAAGTTTAATGATAATTACATGGTTCATCGATCACCTAGTTGCAAAAATCTAGCCTATCATGATAAAAATAATGAAATCTAACAAAGTATGAATAAAATA
The DNA here is from genome assembly GCF_002742605.1 of Olea europaea var. sylvestris. Classification (NCBI taxonomy): domain Eukaryota; kingdom Viridiplantae; phylum Streptophyta; class Magnoliopsida; order Lamiales; family Oleaceae; genus Olea; species Olea europaea. The sequence goes on along the minus strand of NC_036253.1, from coordinate 20,377,145 downwards.
CATCACCGGGTTATCAAAACTTGAAAAAAATTTATAAATCCCGCATCAATTCTTGTTTTTGCCTTCAAATCCACTCCAAGATGAATGTTTTTTGCCTCCCAAGTCGTTCGTGCGGGTTCTGGATGTTTAGTTACTATTTAAACCCGTCCAAATTAGGTTACCAAAAGAGTTACAATCATATAAAGAAACTGCAAAAATCGAGAAAAAATTATACCTATGCGACCGCATAGGCATAACCTATGCGACCGCATAGGTATAAGAAAAATGGCGTTTTTAATCCCTGGAGGGTCACTCGCGACCGCATAGGTTTTATACTATGCGACCACATAGTAGAGCAAACTTCTGATTTGAGTCATTTTGATCCTCAAGTTTCATTCCTTCACTTCTTGACCTCCTCTCTTGTTTCTAGTTGCTCCAATGTTTCATTATAACTTCCAATTGGTACTTAGTTTGATCAATTGCTTGATGTGTTCATCGGGTCAACTTTCAGATAATTACAGTTTGGTCCCTGAATTTCCATTTTGCTCCAATTTGGTCCTTTTTCGGCTCTTTTCTCCTGAATTCCACCATTTCTATAGAATTACCTACATTGCATGAATTTGACAAAGTTAAGTAACAATTCCATTATTTTACTTGTATTTAAGTCATGTTTGTGATGTAAATAAGTGTGCAAAAACACACTTATCACTGTCCTTCCTAATTTCTCTAGCCACCAGCTTGTTTTCTATGTTTTTAATGTATATATTTCCAACAGGTAGCTCGTTCTTCAATTGTCTGCTCCTTCCGTGCTTGAATGTATATATATTAACAGGCAACACACTTTTAATTCCAGGAGGCAGCTCGTTTGATTTACAACAGACAGCTCGTTTGATTTTCTTTCTTGTTCTGCTGTCTTTTGCCTTCAATTTCTGCCGTGTATCTTCTCTGTCTTCTTCAACGTGTGTTAAAATCTAATATTGCAGCCCACTTTTCTCAATTTTTCCTCCCACTGCCGACTTGTTTCTGTAGGCGTGTATGTATATCTGTCTAAATTCCAGCAGCCCCTTTTTCGTGAGTTCCCTTCTTTCCAGCTACTGACTTCTATGTCTCTCAATTCTCCCCTACTTTTTGTGCGTATATTCCTAGGCAACTGCTTAATTTCTCCTCTCTCCCAAACAGTGTGCGTATGGAGTACCTCCAGGTCTGCCTGATATTTTAGGGGACTTATGCTAATTTCAAAATAGGGCCCTCTATTTTGAGTTTCCTTGCATAGAATTTTAACCCCTATTTAATTGAGATTAAGCCCTTATTTGAGTCCCTTTTTCATCAAAATATATTTTTCAATAGTAAATTGACACCATTTTAATCACATATTTCTCAATAAAATAATAATACACGCAAATTCAAAATTTTTCTTTATTTTTTGACCGCACATTCTTCATCGTAACACTATTTCAAAATGCATTCTTTTTTTAGAAAAATGTGGTTTAAACAGCCCCTAAAATAAAAAAATTTAGTAGATTTTGATAAAAAGTAGATAAATATGTGGATTTAATGTTGTGGAACTCATAAAATATATGGTTAAAATTAATTATTGATTTTGACTTAAATTAAAATCGATTAAAGATTTAAATCAATACCAAACATGAGCTTAATATAATTATAAAGAATCTAACATAGACAACTAAGCCCCAAAATTGGAAGAAAAAATTAACAAAATGTCAAATTTTAACCAGCAATACAAATTACAAGTAAAGTTTGACAAACAAAATTACAATTCAATGGCAAAGGAGTATGTTTGTTTGTATGATTATTTTCTCATTGCAACTATTTTAAATAAAATTGAATATACAATTGGGTGATTTTATGTACAAAATTGGAGAATATGACTGCAAAAGATAGTGTAAGAAAATAATGAAAATGATGATTAAATACAAACGAGCTTCTAATTTATAAGAAATTAACTTAAACATAAGAAGTGTCTGTATAAATGAGGACAAAGAATTATTAAATTCAAAGTACTTTTAGCAAATATATAAAAATATTATTATCATGAGACTAAAATAAAACAATATAATAAAAACATATGTATTGTGTAGTGTATATTTTGAAGATAAGAGAGAAAGAAAGAAACCTGTAAGATTGTAATAATGGCAGCAAGATCATACCAAATTGCATTGAATCTTCAAAATTTTAATTCAAATGGAGATAATTTATATCTTGTTGGCTTGAAAAAATAATGGTGGGTGATTGTTGGACATGAAATTTGAAGAGACAAATAGACATTTTGTTTGGTTAAGAAAAGAAAATGAATGTTTGGAGAATAAAGTGTCAACTTAATTATAAATAGGGAAAGTAATGTTTGTGATAAATAAATGTAAGTGATAAATTTGTTGTCATATATATATTTTAAAGATTTTTATATTTTCAGTCTTTATTAGTTTCTTATGTTTGCCTACGATAATTCTATTTTACAGAATTTCATAAATATAATTTTTATTTTTTTTCAACCAATCAATTAATTTTACATAATATAGGCCCTCACTAAAGCGAGGCTTTAGGCGATCGCCTATACTTAGGGCCAGCACTGTATCTCTCAATTATGGCAGCCCCATAAGTTGCCGTTATTTTTGTACGTTAGTCTCTTCCCCTCATTCTTTGTTGGTTTGGCTGTATATGTATATAAATCACGTCCAATGGTTGGCAGCCCAATTGGTGTAGAGGTCCAACTGAAATTAAAGTCCTCAGCTTCCTGAATTCTCCTTTTTGGCGTGTAAATCCCTTTTCCAATCAATTTAGTCCTTGAATTTCCGGCATATGGAGTTTGATCCCAAAATTGCATTTTTATCCAATTTTTGTCATTCTTTCTTTCCAATTGCTTACAACGTATTCATCACTAAAAACAAAAGAAAATTAAACTATGTTAAATAAAATTTAATAATTTGACGAAGTAAATGTCTAATAATGCGGCATAAATTAGTGCAAAAATTGCACTCATCAGTAATCTTCATATCTTGGATTGCGAAAAACATGGGCTTTTCTGAAGGAAATTTTGTCCATTGAATTTGTGCATGCAGGACATCGAAGATAATGACCCATATAAGAGGACCTAATGGCTTTTGCCGAAGGGAAGGATTGAAGAGAAGGGGAAAGTACAAAAGCCAGCCCTAAAATTTTGGGTGTCCTGTGCGAGATTTTAAAATGATTCCCTTTTTAAGTTACAAAAACATATATTAAAAAAATATTTTAATAATATTATTTCATTTCAAGAATATGATATTCAAATACACACACACACATATATACACGAACAAGAAAAACATAAATAAAGTTCAAAAGCATATCTCGAACTTCATCAAAATTCATATGTCATCAACAAAGAATCATCAAAGCCATTAGCCTCTTCGTGCAACTCAATATAAGCAAACATTGAAAAAATATATGTATCAAGTGTAAAGCTTGAAATGCAACAAATCATATAAAAATATTTTTTCTCACATTTTTAAAAGCAAACTCACTAATTAAATTTTCGTAATCAATATTTTCTAAAAAGTCTTGCTCAATAGATATCAAAGCTAATTCATTCAATCGTTTCTATAACACGGTTGATCGCAAATAAAATTTTAATAACTTCAATTTTGAAAAATTTCTTTCAATAGATGTTAACAGTAACATGAATTGTCAATTATATTCTATAAACAATACATGTATTCGAAAAGCAATCCAATCTTTTCAAATAAATCAATAAATCAAAAGCCATCTTTATTTCTTTTGGTAAAAGATTTCGCAAACTTTTAACTCTTGAAATAAATATTCGCCATCAAGATCGCAAAAATTTACATGTCTTAAAACAATATAAAAATGATCACAACATGCTTTTAAATTAGTATCATCAAAAACATGTTCAGATTTTAACAAGTTCTTGTAAAGCAAATTCAAATCAGTGAAAACGAGATTGACAAAAAGATAATAAAGAAAAGATAACAAATAATTCAGATTTTCAACGAGGGTTTAATGAAAAATATGAATCGTCAATCGTCGCTTAAAGAAAAGAGAGAATTTTTTGGAGCTAGATCAAAGATAATTGGAGAAAAAGATGATTGGTTTCCATCTTTTCTGCCTCACTTATTTTTGAGGCAATTGGAAAAAACGGTTGGTTTCTTTAATTCTTTTCTCCAAAAAAGACGATTGAAAAAGGCGGTTGACCAACTTTTCTTTCTTCTCGGCTTGATCTTTTTTGAACTTTTCTTTTTTCCCTCACATTATTTAAGGTAGGAATACTATTTGAAAATAATATATTCGAGGAAATTATAATTAGTTGGTTACATTATTCTTAATTTTAATATTTTATGCATAATAATAAAAAATTTATATTTTAAATATTTAATTATCAATAAATATACAACTATTAACAAATTTTTTTTTGATACTCCTACAATTTTGAGGCCCTGTGCATTCGCTCCACTCGCGCACCCTCAAGGTCACCTCTGAGTACAATCATCACCATTGCTGCAAAAAAACCCAGAAAATCTCATAATCCGCAACATTTTTCTTCCTCTGTGTAAGAATCTCCAATTCTTGTCTTGGTTTTTTCTCCACAATTTGAAATCGAAACTGTTTGAGGAAATCGAAGAGAATAGGAAGGGTACTGTTCCCTTCAGCTCTGCCAGAGTGAAGGTCAATTGCAATTCACAATACAAAAACCCCAATCCCAATGGCAAAAATTGTGCTTTGCTTTTTGTAATTTTTCCTCTCTCTAATGGGATGCCGTGACTTCGAAGCTAATGAGTTCTATCAGAGAGAGTGATGAAGAATCAATCCATATACATAACGAAAAATGAATATGTAACTACGTGAGTTGCAGTCCTCACTCTCTCTCTCTTCTCTCACTATACACACATGTTTCCCTATTTCTTCTTTGGAGAAGATGAAGAGAGAATTTGGGGAAGGGGTTTTTTTGTTTTGTTTTTTGAGCTCTCCACCATAGAATTTCATGATTTGTAATTTTTATTATCTTTAATGATTAGATTAGAGTAATCAAAATAATGATAATTAAATAGAAATCCCTATATAGGGTTGCAAATGAATGAATGTGGATATCTTTTGCACAGGGTCGATCCTGTATTTGTCGGGGCTCGAGGCAAAGTTCAAAAATTAGGCCCTCCTAAAATCAACGAAAATGCAAAATTCAACGATGTATTATGCAACATATTGCCAACTTAAAATTTAACATTAGAACAACAAACAACTATCTCAATAATCTCAAAATTAATGAAAAAACTATTTTCCTTTTCCTTTTTCTATAATAAATAAATAAAAAAGCTTTTGGGCCAAAATAGGTCCCATATGGTCCTGGGCCTGAGGCACAGGCCTCATTTGCATGGCCACAGGACCGGCTCTGCTCTTGGATAATGTCCATTAATCACCACTCACGATAGCGAAAAACAAATTTGATATCTTAGATTATATAAAATTCACATATACTTCTGAATAGAAAATTAGTAGAAGTATACAAGCCATGTTGAACCTTGATCGGATAAATCCCACACACGTATGATATCATTGATAGGAGTCAAACGGGGGCTTTAACTAATTTTAACCATCTTCATTGACGCATATTCAACTCTCTTTGCATGAAGAAATATTTCAAACACATATGATTCGAATATATCTCAATTTTTTTCTCCATACAGATAATGCCTCCAAAGTTTCAATGTGGAAACTATAGCTTCTATTCCAAATCATGAGTAGGATAATTCTTCTTATATGATGTAATGACTCAAGCTCCATGCCTAATCCGTTATATCATAGTACTGTCCATTTTATTTTTCTTCTGTTCCTCACCTTTCAATTTCAATTGGTCCTCATAGACCTGTTTTGGTGTTAACGGAACAAGAGTAACTGATTTTCCATCTTTGACAAGGCAATGCCGATTTTGGTTAGCGAGGCACATACTATTCCACGTAGCTTGCCATCCAAGTACTGCCTATGCGAATTCATGCCAGCTTTGCTTGGCCAGCTCAATTTTGGCACAACCTTTTTCCTGTGAAGTAGCACTTGACAAGAATATAACATCAAGTTTTTGCTCAATACTCTCTGTTAATGTTTTAGTACTGGCATATGGACATTGTTCTTGATCAAATATATTTAGCTGTATCAAATTGATCCAGGTGGGGAAGCTAAAATAAATTAAATCTTAGTGGAATTGGCATTTCATACAATAATCCTTGCCTTGGTATGTTTTTTCGATTCATTGTAAGCTTGATTGAAAAATTGGAGAAAGTTAGGACGTCCTCAACTTTTAAGATTGAGGTTCTATATCTCTACCTATTTAAATTTGTGATTCTAGGTTCCATTTGATGGAAACCATTCATGCAGATGTTTAAATCGCAAGGGAGATAATTTTGCTCTTTGGCTTTGAGTCACATGAAAATTTTAATGCAATCCTAATGTCTAAACTGGCTTGGTCGATTGCTCGGGGACCAAGTTCACACACTTAAATAGGTTGGAGGACTCAGATACTAACTTTCGATGATTAGAGATCTTGTCCTATCATTATTGGAAATCTTGATATGGATATCAACTCATGATGTTGCATGGGCTTGAAACTCTGATTAGTATATGACCCACAAGTTATATTAGTTCTTTTGACGATAAAAAGGCTGATTAAGTTTGTAGGATTACCTTAAATTGTCTGTATAAGCATGGGTAATCATAGTTTTGCTGACACGATTGAAAATTTTACTAATCTAACTCTAGTTTATATGCATTGCACTAAGCTACTTTTGCCTTTCTTTCTTTTTTTCCGTTTTTTTTTTTCCATGTTTGGCAATTGATTTTAATAGTACTCTTTACAAGTGTGTTTCTATCTACTATCAAGTTCGGTGAATTTGATAATAAACACACGTTGACATTCCTATCCTCCTCTTTTTAAGATTTATTCAAAAAACTAAAAAAAGTTAAAAAATTAAAAATAAAATAAAATTAATACTTCTTAGTTGTAAGTGGTTCAAGAACAAGCTTTAGTAATTTTCATAGCTTTACTACTAATATGTCAACTAGTTGTGAGTGGTTCAAGTAGCTTTAGCATTTTCATAGCTAAGAAAGGGCACTAATTTAAAACTGAATTTGTTCTAATGTGTAAAATCCTATATTTAAGAGTGCAATCTCTCTTAACTAGCTATGGCCGACTAATTAATTTCCTTATCTCAACGAAAACTTTGCTTTTTGATTTGGAAAATAAAACTAGTCATATAACTGTGTGCCATACAGAGGGCCTAGTCAAGCCTGTTGATCTTGTTAAAGAGTAAAATAAAGTCAAGCCACATATACACAAACATTTGTAGTGAATTCCAATCCAATCGCCACATATCCAGAACTGTAATTAGCCCGTCGCCTAGTGAAGACCGAGAGCTTTCAACACATCAATATCTCTAGATATACTTGCAAAACTCTAAATTCTGAGGAGGCAACCGAATGTCTATTTAACTTATTGTAGAAGCCAACTGAATGGATATGGATGGAACACGCTGATTACAACTCGCAATGCTTATTAGATTCAACAAGTAAACCTAAATTTAGAGTAACTTAAGCTTGACATATCACGTCGCAAAAACAAGACAAGTGATCTCGTGTTCATAGTAAACCCTTCACACCAAAACAATCAACTTACGACAATATAAGCTACATAGAATACATGTTTATGGTTAACATAACCTCTAGAGAGAACAATTTAGGAGTATACACGTTTCCCCATTTCTCATGGTTATCACTTGCCAATGGATTTTTATCTGAGAAGGCAAAAAGGAAAGTCCATAAACCCTTAACGAGTAGAAAAGAAGTGACACAAGAAGTTTATTCAATTTGTACCAATATGATACAAAAAATGGTTGCTTTCAACATGATCCGTATTTTGGCTTTCACAAGAACATGTAACTTGATACAAAAGAAAGGATAAAACAAAAAGAAATGAATCAAAAAATGACCAAAAGAAAAATAGAAATGAAATTGTTACAGATTAATGTATCAAGCAAAAGCTCGCTTCTTTAATTCTTCAAGCTGTTGCAGTTCAATTAATCTTTGAGCCCACTCTCTTTCCCTTGCAACTGCTGCCATCTTCCGCTCCACCCTCTGCATGTTCCTCTTCCGTTTGGCCTCTTGAAACTGAGCTTTATGCTTCTTCTTTTCAGACTGCAGAAGCGACAAAGTTACAAGAATAGCAAATTATATAATATTGGAGATTAAAAATCAATCAGAGTAAGAAAATGCACACATATAAATTCGATAATCATTTAATGCTACTACACCCAAACAAAAAAGAAAAAAAAGGCAAAAAATAGGAATGTCGAGTAGCTGCCCAAAGTAAACATTACAAGTTAAGAAGGATAAAACAGATTTGATGAGCAATCATTCATCAGGCAAAGCAAGAAACATTTAATAGACGCCGACAGTATTTCATTGCAATTCTCTACTGTTAGATATCTATAATGTTTTGTTGAGAACCAATCTGCACCAGAAACCTTGACTGGAGACTAGCCAGATTTCAAGAATCAAACTACCTCCTTCCACACTTGAATGACCTATCGACCTTATTACTTGTATAGACGTCTGATTCTGAACAAATAATTACGTCTTTCTTAATATTTACAATTTTTAGTACATCCCCAAACTACAGCTTATTATATACAACTATAACATATTAGATATTCTCATCTCTTCCCAAGAAAACACATATGCAATCACACGAGCAGAGACCCATCTGCAGTAATTTTTTTTTTTCTTTTTATGACCCTAGGTGTTCGGGCCAACTTACACGCACTTCGACTAATCCCATGGGGCCTTAAAATTTACGGTCGGGGATTCACCTCAATAGCCCTAATAGAACTCGAACTGGCAACTATTGGGAAGCAAATACAAGGCTTGATCACTGAGCTATCCCTCAGTAATTTCAGAAACTGTCTACTTTAACCATTGCCACCCCCACCTTCAAACCTACAATCAGCGGAAATACAGACCAAAAGATAACCAATAAAAACATCCCCTGCTGCCACCTTATCCAAAACCTAAAACCCAAAATGGACTGTTCCCAGCCCTTAAACTTCAAGAGCTATCCCTGACACTGCTTCCTCAACATAGAAAAGGAAGGAAAGATAGAAAGAGAAACACTAATTGAAGAAACTACAGTTGAAACTTTTCATTGAAGATTGCTTTGCTTCAGATATAGAAGATATTCAGTCAACAGACTATAAAAGCATCAATTTCAGAACCTCAAGCATCATTGATGTGGTGGGTTTTTTCCCTCATATTTGTCTCATGGTAGGATTGTTCATGGTTTTATTGGTCTTCTAGGTTGGAAGTCTAGAATTTGAATATTCCTATTTCTTTAAATTTGCATTTGGGATTACTAGGATTTTCGCATTCAGCTGTTGGCTAGAGTTAGTCGAATGTGGTGGCTGAGGTTGTACCAATAGAGATGTACCGATGGCACTCCACTGCTGATGATGCTTTAGCTTAATAAGGAAAATCGGATAGAAAAATAAATAGATTTAGTCGCTTACTAAAGGGTAATTTGGGAAAACCTCACGTGTAAGTGGATTCTAAAGTGCTGACCAAATTCAAATAAGGATCTACGAACGCAAAGGGAGAGATCCCCTAAGAACAACGATTGGTTCCTTTTGTGGGTGCAACACTTTTTCCTTCAGCAGAATTTGGACTTTCTTCATCAGTAACACAGGGATTAACTGCGGTCAGGCCCATGAATATAGTGAGACTTCAAAACCCTCTACAAGTGTCCTTCAATATGCTTCATATCAAAAACAAGATGTCTTTCCAGTTGAATGTGAAAATGAATACCGTCCTTTATCAATTTCCATATATTATGCATTCTAAAAAAGTATGCCTAGAACCAATTCTAAAAAATTTGACTTGTAAAAGAATCTCTCATGATATGCAAAATCAGTATTTTTTTTATTTTTTTTTTATTATCCTTTCACGTGCCAATTTTTTAATTATATTAGCAGGACCTTTCTCACATCAATTTTCGTCAGGTTAACAAATCAAGATCTCACTACATTACCTTTTCAACTTACATGCTCGTTGTCATCTCATTATATTTTGTGATTATAATCTGCAGTCAGTCATAAACTTTATCCTGCTTATCCGTGTGATATTCTAATTCTAAGATTTTAAAAGGCTCCCACTCATCTGTAAGCCAGAAATATAATTTTTTTGAAGGATGTCATCCGCTAAGCAAGAAACCACCACCACCACCACCACTAACACAAACATATCAGCTCCTACTTATGGAACTATCTGCTAAAAAACTTGATTAATATCCCATCTTTAACGTCATGAATAAAATATGAAGCAATTCTCAGGAAAAAAAAAAAAACAATAAGTGAAAGAGAAAACTAGAAATGCACATACCAATATAAATGCAAGATGCTGTTTGATTTGCTTCTTTTCATTCCTTCGTTTCACACTTCCCTCATTGGGTTGGTTGGGAAGTATCGGTTCACCCGGCACATATTCCACCCATGCATATGGCCCTAAAAAAAATTTCCACAGCACCAATGTCAGATCCACTTTTGCCAATAACCGTTCCAATTTTTCTATATTTAACCACATCAGACAAAATATATAAAGACTTTTTTAAACTCTAAAAACCCTAAATTTTGAGAAAGAATACTAAAAAATGAGAGGGTGACCTAGGGGTCTTAAGCCGGCTCTTTTCCGTCGAGGCTTGTCGCTAGGCCAGCGTTTCGGGTAGCGGGTGTCGGTCAGACTGTTGAAGGCGGAGGACGGCGGAAACCAGGGAGGAGGTGGCGGAGCTGCGGTGGTAGAGACGGAGTGGTTGCTGCAGGGAACAAGTGAAGCGGGTCGGGTAAATAAGACGGTTCGGGATACGAGTCGGATTATCGATCTGGAGGCTCCGAAACCCATGGCTTTTCACCAAGTAAACTCACCGTGAAAAAATGGGCTTGGCTCACGAATGAAAAAAAGGGAAAATCTTGAAAGATTAAGTATGGTAAATTTTAAAATTAAGAAAATAAGTTTTAAAATTCAGAAATCAGATTTCTATTAAAATTATTTATGATTTAATTATTTTATTAATTTAATTTACTTAGGTCACAGCTTGTGATTACAGTTATCTAATTAATTAGTCACGAATTAATTTTTAGTCACAGCTTATCAAATTATTGGTCGTAATATATTTCTCGATCACAGATCGAAAATTTTATAAATCACAAAATATTTTTCGATCACGAATTCAAAAATTTTACAAGTCACAGATTATTCATCGGTCACATATCAGATTAGTTTTTAGTCACGCCTTATCAAATTATTGGTCGTAACTTATTTCTTGATCACAGATCGAAAATTTTATAGGTCACAGAATATTTTTCGATCACGAATCCAAAAATCTTACAGGTCACAGACTATTCATCGGTCACATATTCAAAACTTTATTGGTCACAATTCATTTACTTATTGCAAATTATTGAATTAATTGGTCACGATTAATTTTTCGGTTACAACTTAATCAATTATGAGTCACAGTCACAATTTTCAGGTCACATATCCAATTGTGAGTCACAATTGAGAGCAACAAACACCTCCACAACACTTGTGACCACCATGTAGCCACTTCTTACAGTAGCGCCACCGCCACAGTTGTCGCCATAACTACCACCACTGCCACCTCCCGATGGCAACATCACCTCCTAAAATTAACACATCATCGCAACATATCCACCACCACCTCAGTAGACTCGTCACCGCCAACATATCACCATAACTATCGCCACCATTTCATTACCCACAATATCCACCACCACCTCAGTAGACTCGTCACCGCCAACATATCACCATAACTATCGCCACCATTTGATCACCCACAATATCCACCACCACCACCAACAAAAACACAACCACCACCATATTTACCTCCACCACATTGGATACAACAAAGTCGCCACCATTCAAAAATCACCACCACCATTATAACCCCCCATCTACCCACTAAAAGCAAACCCAAAACCTCGCGGAGCTACAAATTATGGCGACAGTCCACAATAGATCTCGACCACGACATCCAAAAAAAAAATCCCCAATCCCAATGTCACGCAGCCGCCAAACCACCACCACCAAAAAATCGTGGCTGCAGTGCAGGCGATACACGCACTACTGTTGTGGAGAGTCGGCAGCACCTGGGGGATGACGCTACCAGAGAAGTTGAATGAAAAAATATGGACTCCGATGATTCTGCACATGATTGTTACCATCAGCGACCTTGTACAGCGGTGCTGCTGCCACTACAAGGTGTCGTTTGGCCGGGTCCGGAGTCGCTGGAGAGAGAAGACGGTGCGGCGCCAGAGATCAGGTAGAGAGGCTGTGAAGAGAGGAGAAATTGATTAGAGTTTTGAAATGTAATTTGTATAATTAAAATTTAATATTTAAATAAAAAATTTCTGATTTTTGAAATATTAAACTATTCATATGATTTTAGAATAGAAGATTTTTAAGATATGTTATTGTGTAATTTCCACAATGAAAAATAAAGGAGAAGAACGTAACGACGTCGTTAGGCTTGACTACTTGTTTCATGTCTAGGCCAGGCCTAGCCAAATTTTATTGTGGACTAACTCGTGGAAATTGCACCAACTATATAATATTTTATTTCACATTATTATTATTTTATCTTTTATTTTCAACCACATAATTTTTCATAAAATAATATTATAAGTAAACCAACAATTTTTCTTTCTTTTTCAATAACACATTCTCCAAAACAACACTATTCCAAAAATTAGAATATCAAATAATGGGAGCTTGGTCCTTGTTTGTCTCTCATCCTTTCAAAATTCTCTTTTCTACGTACTCATTTTCAATCACACATTTATACAATAAAATATTATATATGTAAATTATAATTTTTCTCTACTTTTTAATCATAAATCTCCAAAATTTCACTAGTCAAAACAATATTTTTCAAAAAATGGCCACCAAACTGAGACTTCATTAATATTCAAACATTACATTGTAACGTCCTTTTTATCCCATAATTGCATTAATTTTATAGTAAATATAAAAAATGAAATACAACTCAACTCCTAAAGTATTAAATAGGATAATTGATTTTACTCTACCAAACACGTCTTAATCCTATGTTTGTGCACCATTAAAATCATTAGTCCGTTTGATTGCAAATACGAAATTTGGATGGAAAGAAAATGAATTTCAGAGAATTGAATTGCCTAGAAATTATTTTCCCGAGAATTGTAAATTATTGTATTTGATTGTTATAATTTTTCACTTGAAAAATATTAAAATAAAAGTATTTTTTGGTGTTCGTTTGACTTTCTTTTATAGGAAAATTGTCAATTAAAGGGATAGAATTTTCTGATATTGGAGATGAAATTGGTTTCCATTACTAAAAAAAATTCAAGAAAATTATCTATCTTTTGATATTTGTTTAACTTTGTTTTACATGAAAATTGTCAATTAAAGGGAAATTTTTTTTTACAATAATTCTTAGAATTTATTTTCATTGCCTAAAAAAAAAAATGCTACAATACTTTAAAAAACCAAGAAAATTTCAATTTTCAAGAAAACCAAGAAATGCAATTCCATGGAAAAGAAAGGCTATCAAACACCCTTAAAATGGAAGTTGGAATTGATTTTCCATTTTCTAAAGAAAATTTTCATGTATTAAACGGTGCCTAATTCTTGTTTTTTTCGTACAATTCAAAAGCAAGTCACCCCTGAGAGAAATAAATGAATTTTCAATTTTGTTCAGTCCCTCCTGTGATACTCCAACATATCCATGAATTGGTTATTCCTAAACGAGTCATGAAAGGTATTCTCACACAAATCCTCGTACTAAGAAATTCTAAAATCATCCCAAATATTAATCATTTATAGTAGATATCAAGCACTATTGCAGCCAATGTATCATTTTGTAAATCCACTTCCAAGATCTATGTTTTGGGGTGGTTAGGGCTTTATCGTTGGAGATTCAATAATAACACTTATTATTAAAATAAGAAAACCACTCTTGTTGTACATTTAGCAGTTCAAGATTCACAGAGATTATGGCATCTCCAAGTTGTCGGTCAAATTTATGTTCCAACAAGAACAAGCAAAAAGTTGAAATTATATCCCTTGCCGCGGATTTAAATCGTCGTTCTTCCTAGGATCAATATGGGTTAAACCTAGGATCAATATGGGTTAAACAGAAGATTAAAGTCACACCTACTATGGTTGTCCCAAAAATGTCAATTATCCTTGGGTTCCATTTCGAGGATGCAGGGCCAACCCCGAGAATTATGAAACCCTAGACGATTGATATTATGAGACTCTTCAACATAATATTTTTTGTATTACAAATGTAGCAATACATAAATAATAGAAATGATATTTAAAATGCTTAGAAACGATACTGTAAATCCAGTTCTATAGACAAATCCAAATCTGAAAAAAACAAAAAAGAAAAGAAGAACAGAAAATGTTGTTGATCTACGTATTGCATGAGATTGAGTATAACCATTGTAATTACAATCCTATATGAAAATTAACATCTTATAGTAGAAATATAAGAATTCTTACAAGACAAATCTTTTTGACAGGTGCTTTTTTACTTCTATGGGATTGGACTTTGACATAAATACAAATCCTTTTACAAAGACATCCATCTTTTTTTTTTCTTCTGGAGAAATTATCTGTTTCTCTAGAGCAATGGAAACAACAAGAAATTGGTCACCAACAAATTTTCAGCACAAAAGAATATTAAAAAGGATTAAAAAAGAAAATTAAGATATTACTAAAATAATCTCTTTCCTATCCTGCATTTTGTTTAACTCGAAGAACCATTAGATTGTAAAAGATAGGAACTATTATTTAGTTACAAAAATATAATTGATTGATCAGCAGGATTTTGAAGTTGCCTTCACAGGATTTCAATTTGGAAGTTCCTTTTATATTTTTAAAGGGATTCGTTTCATCATTCCAGGCTTCCCCGATCAATGAAAATATCTGATCCTCAATTGACCTAAATTGGTGATTTAAGTTCAATAAAAATCAATCTCAATTTGTCTACTATCTTCTCCAATTCCTCTAACCCTAAGGGAAACAACTGCTTTTTTTAAAGGGATTTGGTCGGTATTAGAGCTGGTTTTGGGCTTTTTTTATGAGGCCCTGGGCACTGGCCTAGTTTTCCTTGGGCAAGGGTCAGCCCTATGAAGATGATAACATGAATATGTTCAAATTGATGGATTGCATAATCAAGGACACATATTCTCAAGAATCTAAAGAGTGCTTACATTAAAGATTTTGAATAGAGACATTCTCAATCTTCCTCAAAACATGCCCTACAAAGATGTTATGAAGATCGAGATCCTATACCTTGTTTCAACTTACCTGTTCACCACCACACAACCCAAGAGTTTGGTCGTTGATGCTATGATGTGATTAGTGGACTCTGTGGTATTGGACACATTCTTGTGCGATAAGCTCTATACTACCTGAGGCTTGCATTTGAGAAGACAAAACCAAATAGAAGCAACATGAAAGGCATAATGTCATACAGACTTCACATTTTGTATGACATTAAGGGGGCCAAAAAAAAAAAAAAAAAACAAACAAACAAACAAACTTGACATTAAAAGATCGCCAGTGTTAATTCACAACTTATGTTTTGTCATCTGCAAATGCAATGCTAGTTTTATGTATTATTTGTTGATGTAAAGCTTAAAATGATATTTTTAAAAATTGAAACAGCACATATTCACATATGCCAGCATTGACTCGCATCTTATGGCGACATCAATTCAAGACCCATTAAAATGATGTAATCTGTCATAGATATTCATGATTCGCTTTGTGAAACAACATAGTATGGACCCAATCTTAAATTAGGGAATGTTCCAAAAAAAAATGTCGCTCAAAAATTGAACAAGAATCTACTACACAAGTGTAAGAAACATTAATTATTTTTGGAAAACCGATTACTTACCAGCAGGCTGAGCAATGTTGTTGTAATAATTCTACTCATAAAATTACGAAACTGGAAAATAGTGCATATTAAATAAGAATAAATATCGCCAATTTCAACATAAAAAAATATGAAATATTACCTTGTATTAGGAGAGTAACAGTTGACCTGAAACCCACAAATTCTTAAAAATGATCCGAGGTATTACTCACCAGCAAGATTGGAAGATTAAATCAATTCAATAGATGGAAAGGAAGAGTAATCCATGTATGAAATCTATACCATCTTAAGATTGAATTTCTTTTAATTGGGAAAAGGCATTTAATGCAAGCATATTGTTTGCTTAATTCAAAATTTCAGTAACAGCAAGGGCATTTGGATTCTAATTTTAGAAGGTAGTATATATAATTACAAATTAAATATTGCACAATATATTAAGCCCTTGTTTGAGTTACATTATTTTCCTTAAAATGCATTTTTGAATAGTGTATTGATGGAAAACGTGTGGTTAAAAAATAAAGAAAACTTCTGGATTTGCGTGAAATATTATTTTATTTGAAGAATGTGAACTTCTAGATTTGCGTGAAATATTATTTTATTGAAGAATGTGTGGCTAAAATAATGTCAAACCAACTCAAACATGGCCTAAATATAGTATATGACCTGCTGTAGTAATTTGTGAAATATTTTATTTTAATGGGGCAAATATGATTTTTCCCCATTAACAATAAGTTGAAAATTTACTCGAGTGACTACATTTTAGGGATAATTGTAGCAGTCATTCTAAACCTTTTAAAATGTATTTGTTAATGACTAAAATTGACATGACAATTATAAATCAACTTTCACGATTTTTTGCAAAATAGAAGTGTTTAATTTGTTCAAATGCCAAACTTAGAGAATTTCAATTAAGAAGTGCTTTGACAATGTATTACAAAGCTTTGACACTATATTACAAAGGAAAATGATCATCCGACGTGGCAAGGCTTCTCATAAAGCGAAGAGTAAGCAGGACAATAATCTCCTACAGATAAAAAGAGGCAAGTCCTACTTGGGATATTGGCTTGAGCCCTTGCTGAGGTTTCAAATTTTCTTTAAATCAATTAATGCAGCAAGTTCCTCTTAGAATATTAGCTTGGCTCTCTCACGAGTTATCAATTTAAATATTAGCTTTGCAAGTTAAAGAAGGCAAGTCCTTATTAGGCTATTAGCTTGGCTCCCCTATTGTGGATTTGTAAAAGTGGAAATTACACAAAACCATACTTTAAATATTCCACCTTCTAAAATCAGATTGAAAATTTGATATTTCAAAAATCAGATGTTTTATGTTTAAATATTAAATATTATAATACAAATTTTATTACAAACCCTAAATAATTATTCTCTCTCCATTTTCCCCCCCTCTCTCTCTTCTCACCCGCTCCCTCCCCACTCTCAGCCGTCACCTCTCAGCAACCTTCCCCGGCGGCACATCACCGACGACAAACGGCTGCAACAGCGGCGGTTGGAAGTGTTGGCGATGGCGTTGTGGTGATGGTCCTCTCTTCTCACCCGCCTCCCTCTCCACTCTCGATCGCCTATTCTCTACCCTCAGTAGCCTTTCAACGACACTTCTCCGACAAGAAAACAGTTGCAATCACTCTCTCCACTCTTTGTAACGCAGCGGCCACACACGGCTGTGACAAACGGGGCTGCTGCGACAAGATTTTTCGGGGTAATTGGGCTGCTGACAATACATGACTACTTAGGGTTTAGATGTGTTCTTTTTTGGTGATTATTGGTTGATGATGACTGAGGCGATGGTTGTGGTGGTTTTGGGCGATGGTGGTGGTGGTTTTGGATCTATGGTTTACATTGATTTGGTTACTTCTGTGGTTTACATTGATTGTTGTACATTAACAGCAACCCTGTTGAGCGTAACAACTATGAAGATTCAGAGAGTCAAAAGGGTAAAAATAATTGATGAAAATAAGATTTGAAGTGGATTGTAAAGCTGGAAATTTCTGTTTTACATTGATTTGGTTACTTCTGTGGTTCACTATTGATTATTTTAGTTTTATGGTGGTGGCGCGGTGGTGGTGGTGGTGGTGGTGGTTGCGGTTGCGGTTGCCGTGATGGTAGTGTATGGTGGGATGATGGTGGTGTATGGTGCGATGGTGGTGTGCGGCGGTGGGGATGGTGGTGATAACTGTGATTGTGACCGTGACTCCCAATTGTGACTTGACATTGAATATGTGACCGTGACTCCCAATTGATTAAATTGTGACCTATAAAATTTGTATTTGTGACTTATAATTTATTGAGTTGTGACCGAAAAATTAATCTGTGACCTATAAAAAATTTTATTCGTGATCGAAAAATGATACGTGACCTATAAAATTTGTGTTTGTGACTTATAATTTATTGAGTCGTGACCGAAAAATTAATCTGTGACATATAAAAAATTTTATTTGTGATCCAATAATATGTGACCTATCAAATTTGTGTTTGTGACTTATAATTTATTAAGTTGTGACCGAAAAATTAATCTGTGACCGATAAAATTTTTGATTCGTGATCGAAAAATAATATGTGACCTATAAAATTTGTGTTTGTGACCGAAAAACAAGTTGTGACCAATAATATGATAAGTCATGACTAAAAATTAATCTGTGACTAATCATTTTTGGATTTGTGACCAATAAACAAATTGTGACTTACAAAATTTTTGAATTGTGATCGTAAAAAAATTTGTGACATAAAATTTTTTGATTTATGATCAAAAAATAATAAGTAACTAATTATATTGTTAATTTGTGACCAAATTATATAGATCCGTGACCTAAATATATTTAATTAATAAAATAATTAATTAACTAATTAAATTATAAATAATTTTTAATAAAAATCTGATTTTAGAAATTTGAAACTTGTTTTCTTGTTTTTGAAATGTGCTATAATTAATTTCTTAGTTAGGAAATTTTCCCTTTGTAAAATCCTCGATAAGTTAATGGAGAAAGTTTCCTACTGGGATATTAGCCTGACTCCTTTATCGGGTCATTAAATCATATAAAGTTGGCTCGTGCAGTTTAAAGGAGACATGTCTCTCTTAGGATAATTAGCTCGGTTCTCCTATTGAGGTTTTCGAATCAAGTAAAGTTAACTCGTGCAGAATAATGGATGTAAATCGATCTTGGGATATAGCTTGGTATTTATACAAAGGACCCAAGAATACAATAGATACAGTAACCAAAAATTACATCGGCAACACTTGAAAAATCCTTAAACAAACTGGCATCAAATACTTCACCGATCTTAGGCTCAGCCACTGTACCCTCTTGTATCTTTCATGGAGGCATCGAATAGACCTAAGAAACCCTCACAACTAAAGATACGAAATAAGAGTCACCCAAAAATCATAAAGATTTTAATCTCACACAGAGAAACCAACCCTTAATCACTCATAAGAAAGAAAATCGAAAAATCAGAGTGAAGACGAATAGGTTGAAAATTGTAGAAACTCTCTCAGAAAGAAACTCTCTCAGAAAAAAAAAAGGAAAAATGAATCAACTAATTAAAGTTAGAAGAAAAGACCCATTTAATACTAAAATCGCAACCATTGATCTGGGGTCTCATCTAACGGTCCAGAGCGACTAGCGTTTCTTCCTTCATTCAGCAACTTAAAGTCACACTTTGAATATGCAAAATATCTGGTCAAATATTGGGCTCAGGTCGTAGGCCATCCATCAGACATTATTGAGCTTATATTTTATCTGGGCTGATAGGCCATTTCATCATCACCTAAACATATTAAACTAGACCTGCATCACAGCCCAACAGATCTCCACCTTAATGCCAGTGGTTAAACTAGAAACCTAGCATACTACTTATCCAACAGAGTAGTGGTTTCTTAGCCCTTCCAATGGTCATCAAATTTTTAAAGTACCTTGGTCCCCATATCAGATGGATTGTATTGTGTGGGAATTTTATCAAGAAGTAACAAATCTTTTCAGATTACATCTCTAATAAAATGTAGTTTAACATCAATATGTTTAGGTTTTTCGTGGAAAACAGGATTTTTACACAAATGTATTGCACTTTGAATGTCTGAATACACTACTATAGGTTCTTTTAACTCATTTATTTCAGTTAATAATCCTCTTAAACATAATGCTTCCTTAATAGCTTTAGTAGTGGCTACATATTCAGCCTCAGTATTAGATAATGCAACAATTTCTTGAAGTTGAGATTTCTAACTAATACAAGTGCCACGCAAAGTAAACATGTACGCAGTTGTAGACCTCCTATCATCCCTGTACCAGCAAAATCCGTATCTACATATCCCTTCAGAACAATCCCTTCATTACAGGCTTTACAACATAATCCTAAATGTAAAGATCCTTTCAAATACCTTAAAAGCCATTTTAATTCTATCTAATGTTCAGAACCAGGATTTTCCATAAAACGACTAAGGTTACATATAGCATGAGCCACATCAAGTCTAGTACATATCATAGTGTACATCACAAATCCCACAACATTAACATAGGGGACCTTTTCCATATACTTAACCTCAGATTCATTTTAGGGCATTGTTCTTTACTTAATTTGAAATGACAGGCCAAAGGTGGATTGACAGATTTAGATTCATGCATAGCAAACTTTGACAATACCTTTTCCACATAGGAAGTTTGTTTCAAAACAAGTACTCTTTTAGGTTTATTTCTTATAATATCCATACCTAAAATTCGTTTAGCATGCTCCAAATCTTTCATTTCAAATTCAGAACTTAAAGACTTTTTAATGTCATGTATGCAATTACTATCACGCCAATGAGTAACATATCATCTACATACAATAAGAGGTAAACAGTCATAGCACCAAATTTATTTCTTTTAAAATATAGATAGTGGTCAAATGAACTTCATATAAAACCAATTGAGGAAACAAAAGTGTCAAATTTTTTATACCATTGTCTAGGTAATTGTTTTAAACCATATAAAGATCTTTTTAACAAACAAACATGATTAGGTTTATTCTTGTCTATAAATCCCTGTGGCTATTTCATGTAGATGATCTCATCTAGATCCCCATATGAAAAGGTTGTTTTAACATCCATTTGTTCTAATTCTGGTCATGATGAGCAACAAGAGCCAACATTACCCTAATTGTGGTATATTTTACTACAGGTGAAAAAAAAATCTCATTGTAATTTACTCCCTGATTTCATTCCATCTTCCATAGCCATCTGCCAGTGTTTACTCAACTGACTTGCTATGGCTTCATCATAAGACTTTGGCTCCTTAAATGCTAGGTCTTGATAGGACAAAACTGCAAGAGAGAGGAAATCTTTATATCCAGATGGCTCCCTAATTTCCCTTCTAACTCTATCTCTTGTTAGTTGATAGTCATCTAGGGTTTCTAGAGCTTCATTCTCATTTTCCTGTGCAATGCCCTCTGGTTCAAGTTCAACAGTACTAGGTTCTATACCATTTTCACCATGCTCTACCTGGAACTGATGGGTGGAGTCAAAAGAGGACTGTGGCTCTACCTAGATCTTAGTCCCACTACTTTCACCAACTTCCAACTCTCTCTCAATCTCCTTACCACTAAAACAAGGCATTTCATTTTTATTAAAAGTGACAGCCCTACTGGCAACGATTTTAAAACCCTTTAGTCCTTAACCCATAACCTGTATCCTTTTATTCCATCAAGATACCCTAAGAAAACATACTTTTGAGCCCTAGGCTCAAGCTTACTAATACTCTGATGAGAGTAGGCTGCACAGCCAAATATTTTCATACAAGAATATTTTGAGATTTTTCCATACCACACTTTTTCAGGTGTTTTTTCTCGTAGTGCACTAGATAGGGTTTTATTAAATATATAGGTTGCTGTCATTACAGCTTCTCCCCAAAGTATTTTGGGAACTCCAGAACCAACCAACATATACTTGACTTTGTCCAAAAGGGTCCTATTCATCCTCTCAGCAACCTCATTTTGTTAAGGAGTATAAGGCACTATTTTATGTCTTTGGATTCCATTTGCCTTGCAAAACTGATCAAATTCAGCATTGCGGAACTCTAAACCATTATCATTCCTTAGGATCTTAATTTTCTTAGATGTCTAATTTTCTATCAAATCTTTCCACTGTTTAAACCTCTCAAAAGTCTCAGATTTTTGTCTAAGCAAATAAATCCAGGCTTTTCTTAGAATAATCATCAATCAAGGATAGAAAGTATCTATTTCCTCCTTGAGTGATAGTAGATAAAGGTCCCCAAAGGACGAAGAGAATATATTTCAGAATAGAAGTGGATTTGTGCTAACCAGTATTAAAGTGTAACTTGTGTTGTTTTCCGAAGGTGCAATTTTCACAGAAATGAATTTTTGATATATAATCTTTACCAAAAAAAAAACCCTTTCTTATGGAGGATCTAAAGTCTCTTCTCACTCACATAAGCCAGCCTTTTATGCCACTTCAAGGTAGAGTCAGATTCATCACTGGCAGCTTTAGCAGTATTGTCAATGACTGCATAGCTTTAGTGACATATATTCCATTCCTTTTATAACCTTTGAAAATGACAAGTGATCCTTTCATCACTTTGATTAAGAAATTTCCAAGTTTACCTTGCAGGCTCGTGTCATCTAAATCCCCCATAGAAATAAGATGCGTATTCAAATTAGGGACATATCTAACCTTTTTAAGAGTATAGATGTATCCATTGTCAAACCTCAAGGTAACATCACCTATACCTTCCACCTTACTGATAAATGTATTTTATATACTTATTTAGGCAATTAAAATTGAGTATTTGTTAAAGAATTTGATGGAATATGGCTTAATCCTATTTATATAATGTGTGTAGGTTACAATCAATGGAAGATACGAGAATAAAGAAAATAAGTAGGAAAAACGACTCAATTACATTAAGGCAAAGTTTGGGGACTAGAATGCAATAATCCAAAAGTTGAATTTGATCAAAGAACGATGAGTTGAGAACACCAAGAGTCAATTGGAGTTGAAGAGAAGCTAATGGGACAAGAAATTTTGGAAAATGACCAAAACACACACTTCAGAATGTTTAGGGACCAAATTGCAAATTGGCCCCTAAAATAGTTGAACTGTGCGTACGCATAGGCTTGCAGGTCGTGCGTACGCACGATTGGAAAATTTAACTTCCGAAGCTAAATTGATTCTACTATGTGTACGCACAAAAATGTACTATGCGTACGCATAGTTCATTTTCGACAAAAAAATTATGTTTCCTTATTTTGTTTTGGAAAGTCTTGGTTTACAATTCTTGACACGATATTTATACCAAAAGTCGACAAAAACACGGGAAACCTAATTTTGATGATATTGGAAGCCAACAAAGAGGAAAAGGGAGCGGGATATACATTGAAGAATAAGGCTTCATCACTTGGATCTGGAATTGAAGGCATAAAGTGGAGGATTTCAGATTCTTTTCATACTCTAATGATTCGGGTGATGTCGTTCCTTTATTTTTCCTATTTTTCATATATTAATATGTTAGGCTAGACATCTTTGTATTGGATGGATGACAAAACTATTTGACTCCTAGTTTTTAATTCAAGACCTTATGCTTTTATTTTAATTCTTGCGTTGTGGTTTCTTTAATATGCATATCTATATTGTTTTAATGTTTGCGCACCATTAGGACAATAAGTTGCTTATTTGTAGTGTTGAAAAACTCACGGTAGGTAGAACACTGTTATTGAAACGCATGGACAATGAATGTTAGGAATAATATTTGTGACGTGTGCGATCATGTGTGATAATCCTATACATCAATGCGTGTTTGCCATATGAATTCGGACTAGGAATAGGATCCTTTCGTGGTAATCATAGGTTTATTATATCTTGGAAAAGAATAATAAATAAATGTGGAATTATCAATCGTCACAATTGCATGAATTGAGATAATTGTCATAGGTCGAGAATTAGGACTAAGAGTTGATCAATGGCGTCGGAAATCCAATACATTCACTCATCTGATTTCTAAAACAAATTCTGATAAATTTTGCAATTTTTTAGTTATAGAACTTAATTAGCTATTCAAACAAATGTAAACTTTTAATTAATCTCACGAATTTAATTATATCAAATACACTGGAATTAGACTTTATTTCCTCTGGGACGATAACTCTTTCATCACAATTATTACTTATACAACGAACCCGTACGCTTGCGGGATTTTAACGAACACTTACAAACAACATTATTTCTCATAACCACTTCATCCCCACCCACTGTTTTAAAGTTGTGTAACCATTGTTTTCTAGATGTCATTGGAATTTGCAGCCTGAATCCAAGATCCATTCTTGGTTTAGATCACTATTATCTACAAAATTAACAGTGTTCTGATCTGTATTAGGCTCTATGACAACATACACATCAACAGTGTTAGGTTTTTCAGGTTCTATTATATTTCCTTCATCTACTTTCTTTTCTTTCAATGCATTCTTCTTCTTGTAACAATCCTTAATAAAGTGACCAGTTTTTCCACACCTGTAGCACTTCTTATTTCTGGTTCTAGATTTAGATCTACTCCTGCCCCTACCCTTTTTCTTATTACTATTTGTCTAACTATTTTGACCTTTCTGACTTAAATTCCGCCTAAACTAAGATCTGCCTCTCACAAAGGAATTCTCAGACATACTCCCATGTTTCTCAGTTTTTAATTCTTATTCCATACTCCTTAAAGAATCTATTACAATATCAGGTGTTAAGGTGTACCTGCCATATTTTATGACAGATTTGACATCCTTATAAACTTCTGGCATTTCATGTAACTGGATAACAACTTTATATTCTTCAGATACCTTATCACCTGAATTAATGATATCCTGGATTAACTTATTATAGGATGTATCAATTTTAAAGCTGAAGAATCTTTAAAAAAAAAAAAAAAAACTTATTTGGTAGGGATTTTGCCAGGTAAAGTTCTTCTAGTATTTCCCACAATTCTTTTGTAGTATCCTTTTTTCCTACTTTTCTTAATACTTGATTAGACAAATGCTAGATAATAGTAGTATAGGCTAACTCATCAGCTTCTTTTTTCTGATCATCAGTCATAGTTTCTGGAAATTCTGTAGTGATTGCCTTAGAAACTTTTTGTTGAACTAAGACTCCCCTCATCTTTTGTTGCCATATGGGAAATTTCCCCTTTCTATTAAAAACACCAAGTTCAAAAGTGGAAGTAGTCATTTTATTTTAAAAGAAAATGAATTTTATCAATGACTACTGCTCAACAACAAAGAGGTTTTATGTTTTCTTTCACTGCAGAGGTTCCAACAAACAAAAGATTATCAAGAAACACAAAAGTAGGAACAGACAAGTGTTTATCAACAAAGAGCAATGAACTCAAAAACACAATAGTAGATCATTTCCAAAACTAATCCCCAAGTTCACCAAGATTCCGTGAGAATCACATTCTCAAGTCAAGGCACAACCAAGGAATAGTTCAACACACACACACACAAGTTGTGATTATCGAGGAGCAGAGGTCGAGATAATAATGCAGAACCGAACACACAGTTACATATAAGAGAAATAAGAAGAACGACAGGAAATAGTTCACAAGAAAAAATTCAAAAAATAAGCTAGGGTTCGAAAATGCAAACCAAAGTGGTGGTCTTAGTAAATATAGCACTAGATTACTCGTTTTACCAAAAAATCACATGCTATTATGAACATAATTTGGAGTTTCGAGCTTGTCAAAACCCAGATCTAGAGTTTTTCTCTAAGAATATACAGAAACCAAGAGTATCGTCCAGATTGTATTCTCCATACTATGGTCAGCCCTAATAACCCTCAGATCTATGAAATAATAGACCGAGGGTTCCATCTGATTTTTCAATCAACTCAAGTTATTAACTGAAAATCGATTTTCCAGTAATAAACTTGATCAAGACTCCAGAAATGCCTTCGCAAGGCTCTGAACCACTATTAACACAAAGAACCCAAGAATACAACAAATTTAGTAACCAAAAATTACATCAGCAACACTCGAAAAATCCCTAACCAAACTGACATCAAAGACTTCACTGATCTTAGGCTCGAACACTGTGCCCTTCTGTATCTTTCACAAAGGCATTGAGCAGACCCAAGAAACCCTTACAACTAAAGATATGAAACAAGAGTTACTTCGATGAACCAGAAAGAACTCGACCTATTTAATACTAAAATCTCAACTATTGATCTTAGGTCTCATCTAACAGTCCAGACCGACTACTGTTTCCTCCTTCATTCAGCAAATTAAAGTCGCACTTTGAATATGCAAAATATCTGGCCAGATATTGGGTAGTATTTTTTATCTGGGCCGATAGGCCATTTCAACATCGCCTAAACATATTGGTCTGAACCTGGCATCACAGCCCAACACTTGGCTCTTCTGTCGAGGCTTGTAAAATTCTTATCTCACACAATTAGGTATCTTGTGCAATAGCCAAGATCAGGAAATTCTCACCTTGATTTGTCGAGGCTTCAAAAATATATCTTCTTGAGGTAATGCAACTCATGAAAATTAGGAACAAATAAATTATTCGGAACGATTTTGTAAAGGTAGTCCTATGTATGAGGCGACCATGCTATTTAATTGAAGCATTTATGAAGAAGCATTCATATTTGCCGTAAACAATAATTTACAACGGTTGGGCCATTGAGCCTACTTGTGAAGTTTATTGACAATATTTTACTATATGATCTAGGAATGAGGTTGTTATTTCTCATCTGCATTTTCTATCTTGTAAGTTCTTTTGCATATTTCCTCGATGATGCAATATGGGCCTTCTTAGTTGAGTCCTAATGTTCCTAGACCTAGTTCTTACAAAGATAGTAATACTCTCCTCAAAACTAGATCGCTTATACGAAATGACCTCTTTCTTAAATCGACATTGTAACAGTAGGTAATCTTTCTTCAGTATGAAGCGATTTTAGTTTGAGACTCGTCTCTGCTTTATTCTATAAAGTCCATCTTTGCCCTTCTCAACTCATCATTAATAATTTCATTAAAGTGGATGTTACAAGGAGAAGAGAAAACCACTTCAACTTATCGTATAGCCTCAGTGCTATATTCCGTGAAAAATGGAGTTTCTTTGGTAGGAATTATGCTGATATTTTGGATAGCCAAAAGTACATAGGAAGTTTGTTAAACCAAGCACTGGGAGTAGGCAAAAATTGATGAAGCCTAACATAATTGCCCAAATTGAACCGACCTTGTTGGTGGTCGAATTATGGGTTAAACCCTAAAAATCGAAGAAACTCGCACCGATCTGAACCACCCACTTAAAAAAACAAAAACAGAAGAAATAAAATCCTAATATCTTCAGTCGTAATCGTAATTAAAAAAAACCCCTTAAAAATCTCTCTATTCTCTCATTCTCTCCTACTCTAGCACAAAGTTGGTCGTCAATAGCCATCTTCATTTTTCTATTCCCCATGCCGATCACTGGACGTTCCATGCTAGAAACACAAGCCACAAGCAAGGTATATTATATCTCTATTCATTTTTTTGCTCCTATTTCTGTTTGTCTTAGTATCTCTAACAAAATTCCTTATCTAATTTCTTACTTTTCCCATGCTTCATGTCTTAGTTTTCATGCTTTTATTTTTCTTGCTCTCTGTGTCATTTTCTATTCATTTCTTCTACTCTCTTTCTTACTTTATTCCTTATATATAACTTTAGGTTTTATTCACTAATGTTTTCTTTTTGCATTGGTACTAATGCTAAATTTAAGTTGTTATTTGATATTTGGAAATTGGAGTCCAGATAATAGCTTACAAACTACAGTATCCCTAAGTAAATGGACTCATGTGCAATATTATTTCTTTCTTATAGACTGTAATGCATTAATAATTTTAGTTTTTGGTTTATCCATGATCGTAATTTTAGTAGAATGTGTTGGTAGATACGGGTTTATATGAAGAACTTGGCACAGAGCTCCACCAAATGACACAAATTTGCAATTGAGCACTTTTCCAAGTGTATGGTCAACATTAGGTAAGCGAAAATAATAGATTAACTTCAATATGTTTGGGATCACTTCATATTACTGGGCTCAATGGATGATCACAGATGTTAGGTGTAAGTGTAACTATTATGGAGTACATTATGCTTGTGGCACTCAGAAGTGTGGTACTTGCATATTGGGAATTATTTGACGAGCAATTGTAAGAAGTATCCATGAGGATTGGTGGATAAAAAGCAAAAAATCCTTTCTTTTGAGAACAAAAAAGAGAGTGGTAGAAGCAATCTTATTTCTATTGGTCGGAGTAAGGAAGAGTGTAGAGTCGTATGTACTAAGATGGTAATAGTGGATGAATTACGTTCTAGGTTTGTTGAAGCTCGTGGTTTCAGGCTCTTTTGTAGTGTAGCTCCTCAGTTTCAGGCTCCATCTCACAGGACTCTCGTTAGAGACATTTATCAATTGTATTTGAATGAAAATTTAAAATTGAGAGATGTTTTCTCTTTCCGTCATCGAAGGGTTTCCCTCACAACTGATACTTCGACTTTCATTCAAAATGTTAATTACATATCTCTTACAGCACACTTTATTGGTTTTGATTGGACGCTTAATAATTGTATTTTGAATTTTTATGTTGTTCCAAATCATAAGGAAGAAACATGATTGTGAAATAATTGAGACTTGTTTGCTTGATTAGGGAATTGAGAAATTTTTTACAATTATCGTTGATAATGAAAGCTTCAATGATGTGGCTATTTCTTATCTCTTAAGAGGAAGTTAGTTTTGGGGGGAGGGGTAGTGATGGATATGTTCTATATCGAAGATATTTGCACTTGAGGTGTTGTGCACATATTATCAATTTGATTATTTGTGATAGGTTGAGGGAAGCACATGACTCCATTGTGAATATCCACAATGTAATCAAGGATTTTGCCAAAAAAGAGAAGATTGATTGCAAATCTATTGTGTTTTTTGATGTTCCAACTATTGGATTATACATATTTGATGTTGGAAACGACAGTGAAATTTGAAAAAAGTGTTTAATAGGTTAGAAGAAGATGACACTGGTATCTACATTGCTTTCGAGAAGACGATGGTGGTAGGAGGGATAGACCTTCTTCAATTTTAGATTAGGAAAATGGATCTATGTTTGTCAAGTTTCTTAAGAATTTCTTTAATGTGACTTTGACTTTAAGTGCTTTATTGCACGTAGGTGCCTATATTTATCTTCATGAAATTTATAATCTTGTAATCGAATTGGATGAATGGAGATAAAGTGACAATTTTTTGTTGGGTGAAATGTCGGCTAACATGAAGAAGAAGTTCGACAAGTATTGAATAAAATGGAAAATGTGAATTTGTTGTTGCTTATAGCTACTATCCTTGATCCCAAGGTACAAAATGGATTATGTTGAATATTATTTTAGTGATCTATACATGGATGGGGATGTTGTTAGTAACGTTATAAAATCTTTGAAAGTCAATCTGATGGATATTTATGAGTGGTGTATGCATTAAAATGGTGTTTATGGAAGTAGTCAGGTATTAATTAAGGAGTCTTTAAATTCTTTCAATATGGATAAAGGTAGTTTTTCTTCTATGAGTGATGCTCGTCTTTCTAGATTTATGGAAAAACAAGTAGTAAAATATTGTATTGAGATAAAAAATGATGTGGAAAAATATTTGATGCTCGTGAAAGTATAGAGAACAAAGACTTTGATGTTCTCGATTGGTGGAAGGTTAATAGAAGTAAGTATGGTATCTTATCCAATTTGGCTAAGGATGTGTTGGCGATTCAAGTTCCAATGGTTGCTTTTGAAAGTGCTTTTAGTACTGAGGATGGATCCTCGATCCTTTTCGCAGTTCATTAAGCCCTAACATGGTGGAGTCTTCGGTATGGACCAAAAATTGGTTAATTAGATGGTTCTACATGGAATATGTTAAGTATTACAATCAGTTAGATGAAGCCATGAAGGTAATATATTTTTTTTCATAAATTTTTGTTACTCTGACATTATATCTTTGTATTTTGTTGTCAACTTAATCATTTTTATTTTTTTTTGTAGTCTTAGAATCAGTGAATTCAAAAACTAATGAAGATATTCAAGGCCATAAGAATTAATTTGTTGTTTTACACATTTCCAGGTATATTTATAATCAATTTTCAGGTTTCTTGAATTGCTATACTAATTACTACAATTCTTTAGTAATGTCGTTACATGTTAAAAATCTATGCTCCAAGACTTGACGAGTGAAAATTTAATTGGAATTATATAGTTCAAGACTTTGATTAGTAAAGTGATTAGGCTAGTAAACTGGAATTATGATCTTTGCAGCAAGAGAAAAACCCCTTCATTCCTGTTTAATGGTTTGGAGTTCGTGTGTTGGTGGAAATTTTATAGCTACCTTATAATTTCCATCCATGTCTCATTAATGTTGTTTTATCTATGCAGATAACATAGCCTTCAATGTGAGGATAGGTGGCTGGTTTTAATGCTTTTTTCACAATTTTTAGCCAAT
Organism: Olea europaea var. sylvestris; assembly: GCF_002742605.1. Lineage (NCBI taxonomy): Eukaryota > Viridiplantae > Streptophyta > Magnoliopsida > Lamiales > Oleaceae > Olea > Olea europaea. Next base: position 20,346,688 of record NC_036253.1, on the reverse strand, counting down.
CAAGTTTCCAACAGATGTCTATCTGCACAAATTAGCCATAGATGATTTTAATTCTCTTCTCCTTCTCTTGATGTGTCTTATTTCAAATCCTATTTAGTTGTTCTTCTTCTGCAATCTCCAATAGTTTTTACCAACAGATTTTTGCTTGTGCTAAGTGCCAACAAATTTTTGCCCCAGTGTTGTAAATATACAATTAAATATATAATTTTTATTGGATGACTACTTTGATGGATATTTGATGGACTATACTATTTTATATTTGAAATTTATTGATGTTAGATGACTATGCCCCCGTTTGGCCCACATTATTTGGATTTATAATGGGAGGAATAGTATTTTTTTGAAAAATATGTGGTTGAAAAGTTTTCGATTTGATTGTAATATTATTTTATTGAAAATTATGTCGTTGAAAGTAGGAGAGAGAGAAAATTAAATTAAATTGAAAAATTTTAAAGAGGGCCCAACGAAGACTATATTAATGTTGCTTTAAATCCAGTATTTTGGTGACTTTAATATTTGTTTGCAAGTTCTCCCAAACTGACTAAACCAACCCAATTGACACTTGATTGGGCTGGGTTGGATTGAGTTAAATTTCAATCAAACCTACCCAACCCAACCCTCACCCACCCCTACCAAGCACCTTGAGAAACAACGAGATTTCCCTTGAACTTGATAGTTTTACTAACAGATCCAATCTAATCGTTGGCTTAAAGATAATGGGGGTGAAGGAATGTTTTTTGATCCCCAAGCTTTTCACGTAGCTTAGTGATATTTTTGTTATCAAAGTGTTGACCATTATATATACTAGTGAGGGAGGAATGTTGAACTTGTAGATGATATTCTTCTAAATGAATTTGTAAGTGTTGAAGTAATCGAACGTGACTATAGCATAACATGCATTGCTTATTTCGCTGCGTAGGGGTAAATTAGATCTATCTCCCACGAAAGGCTTGGAAACATAGTGAGTTCTAGAGAAGGTTACCTCGAAATGGTGGTAAACCTTGTCATTTATCTCATTTGTACACGTGGCGCAAGGCATTCTTCTTCATTGTAGGCTAATAATGCCAATACCTTAGGATTTTCCTTAGTACATAATCTATATATTTTCCACTTGGGCATATCATCTTGTATTGAGTGAATTGACTACTCCCCTATGTTTTCTTTGTGGGTGTATCCTGGACAAAAGTCAATTCAAGACCACTTTGGCTGGAAATACTCAATTTGATACCATTGGTGATTTTTGCTGAAAAAGATCGAACACGTCTAGATAGCAGCAAGCTGACAATCAATAACATATTGATCTACGAAGAAAACATGATACTATTAACAGAATTAGTTAAGAGATAGCCAATGAGGAGCTTTCATCTGTCTTTCTCCCAAACTGATCGAAATTCCCCAAAGCTTGGTGGGAAATCTATAAATACCCCCTAATTTGAAGAGAAACGCATGAATTCAACTATCCCCATCTCAAATAGCTATTCGTCTTCTTGCTCCAGTATGAGCATCAAAACTATTGAGTTTAGAATTGAAAATCATAGCTAGGTGGGTAGTAAATGTTAATCAGATTTCTATCATTAATAAATTGGTGTCATCTGTGGGAAAACTTGAAGAAACTAGACCAGGAAATCCTATTACATTTCAAGAAGCTCGAAATTTTTGAGATCTGAAATCATGAGTCTGATCGAGGAGAAATTGGAGGAAATGAAAGGTTAGAAGTGGAAGTCAACAAATACAGTGGTTGTCCACCGGATAGTACACTAATCATAGGAGATAGAGAGAAGAAACTTCGAAGGAAGTGCAACCTAGCATCTCTCCTGCACAGTACCGCTATTTAAGATAATATTTTTTGGTAAAACCATTCGGGAAATGACTAAGAGCTTGAAAATGCTTACGACAGAGAGTGTTTCTCTGATGGCAAATATGGAGAATAAGGCAAGTTCACGTATGAAGAAAATGAAACTAATCCTACTAACAGTGCTATTTACAATGATAGTAGTAACATGTAGGCATTAAAAACCTATGACAACATGTCAAAAAAACAATGCAAATGGCAACCCAGGAACAAGCTTACCAAGGAAAGGTTTCTAAAAGAGGTCACCTTACATGATAGGAAGAACATTCGTCGAGAAAGTTGGAGGTTTGAAATTCTATTCAATATCTCGTATAACACTCCTTTGGATGAGGAATATGAGGATCAACCTACAAGGCAATTGGACAATTATGACGAACATCTACCTTTTTCCTGGGAGATCAATGACGAACCGTTCTCAAACAAATTCTTTTGTTCGGCAATGGATAAGTACATTTACAAAGGAGATCTTATATACCATTTGTGTGAGTAAATGAAACAAATATGGCTAAAGAAAGCAAGTCTTGCACTTAAGTGCCAAGGCCACTTTGAATAAATCTACCAAGTAGTGGTATAATAAGTTACCACTTAGTTCAATCTGAAGTTGGCCCAATTCAAATAAGCCTTCCTAACTGAATGCTCGTGAAATGATATCGGATGATAAGGATTAAGACGTCCTGTGGAATTGATTGCTGATAGAGACTTCCTTCTAGCTGGATGTCCATAGCAAAAACGTGAAATAAGGGTGATTTCTCAAGGGAAAAATATCGACTTATGCCCTCGAATATCGAAGCATTAGTACGCTCTCCTTATTGGCCACAAAAGCAAAGTACACGTGATCTCTCAGTTCCCTTGCAAGTAACAGGCGATGCACCTCCGTCTTCTAAAAACTTATAGGTAAACTTTTGTAAAATTCATTATAGTAGGAACTATGACAGAAGAGTGCTTCGAGGTAACTAGGATGGTGAAGTTGCAAAGTCGCAAGATGGGTTACACGATGGATCTGACAACCAAAAGCCTCCAAAATTAAGCTCTACAGGATGAGGAAATGGAGCTAGACTAAGACATGCCTACTCACGAGCACCTGTAGGCAACCAATATTCCTGACCTCTAGTAAGAAAGATCTATACCATTATGTTGACGGAGAAATAAGAAATGCACACAAGATTTGTGTTCGAATTGCAAGAAGCCTACACTGAAAAACTTCTAGATTTCAGGTAACCCTCCAACCCACATCTCTTCCAAAACTTTTAACAATGATGGTGATGATAAAATTCGAATCAAGCAATATTCTAGAAGAGTCTAGAAGCGGTGAAAACCATCCTACAGATGTAACGGATTTTATTAACCAGTCCAGTAGGCTGGGCTAAGTAGTTACAAATAGGTTATAAATAGAGAAGAAGAATGGAAGAATAAGGCGAGAAAAACATTGGGAAGAATCTGGTGGAGAGAATTGGGTCTCTCGAATACCTAAATATCATTTAGTTTACTTATCAGCTGTAAATTGCATTCACTACAATTTGTTTATTTTCGGTACTTGTTTCAATTACAACAATATAAGCCAGCCTTACAATAATTTTATTTTTTTTTTAGTTTTTCTGCATCCTTTTGTTCATTTAATTGCTAGAATTTCAATTACTATAAGCAAGGTTTTATCAAATGGTAACAGAGCAATCACTCTGGGACATTACATCTGATGAAGGAAAGGACTAAGAAAATTGGCTTAGTAATATGGAAGTGAAGATTGAAAAACTGAATTTAGAAATAAATGGGGGAATAGGAGCCATGAAATTTGAGTTCCAGAGAAGTATGGAAATAATGATGGATAAACGGGAAAATATGGAATGGGAAAGGAAGGATGAGGCATGCCAGCATCTCTTCAATGCATTAGCATCGCCTTTGGCTGTGAAGGATAACTTTATACATGGGCTTCAATCCAAAACTGAAAATAGCAGGATAAAGAAGAATGGATTGGAGAGCACAATGGAAAAGGTCTATAGAGTGGATGATAGGAACCAATTACTAGTACGGGCTCAAAGCTAATTGAGTCCGAATCAAGGAAAAAGCCCACTAACTGGATTAAATTGAAATCATGGCCATGAGATGCAATCAGGTGAGGAAAATTTCTCCTACCATTGTTCCAAGAAGAAAGGAATGAAGATACTTTTAATTGGAAAATAGGTTGTCAAAATTAAAGCAGATGAAATTGAAAGTGACGCGAATGGCAAGGAGGCTATTGGAGTCGATAATATGGCTGAAATTTCTCTAAATACCGTAGTGGGCCTGATTGCACCAAAAATGATGAAAGGAAAAGGTGAAATAGAGCAGCCGGGGGTTGTCATGATGTTGGAGGGTGCGGCTATCCCCAAGTTTATCCCAACTGAAAAAGTTCAGCACATGGAAGTTTTATGTATGGGTATGACAGGTTATGTAGTATCTTCGGGCATCATACTACAAGTAGCTTGGTAGTCAGCCTAGCCCCTGGAATTGAAATATTCCATGTTTGCATTTGCCTTGGTAGGGACTCGTGCCAAAAAAATGGTTTTGCTACATGTTATTCCGAATTTCACAGTTGAACCACACTTCCACCTTGCAGACAAGGTAGATTTCGGGGCGACGGGTAGTGATAGACCCAGAATCAAGTACATTTTAGAAGCGCCTGGAACCAGTGAGAATCATCCTGCAGATGCAACAGATTCTAGTAACTAGTCTAGCTAGCAGGGATAAGTAGTTATAAATAGGTTTTAAATAGAAAAGATGGAGAAAGGAATAATGGGGAAAAATATTGGGAAGAATCTGGTGGAGAGAATTGGGTCACTCAAATATCCAAATATCCTTTAGTTTTCTTATTAGCTATATTTTGCATTAATTACAATTTGTTTATTTTCAATACTTTTACAGCAATACAAATCAGTCTTATAATAGTTATATTGTTTTGGTTTTTTTGCATCCTTTTGTTCATTTAATTGCTGGAATTTTAGCTATTGGAAGCAGGATTTTATCAGATGAGCAGAGAGTCATATATTTTCACTGCGATGCATTGGTAGTGTAGGCTATAATAGCTCACAACGACCTTAGTCGGATGTTGATAAATATTGGAAGCTCTATTAGTATATTATTTGGAAGTGTTTTTAACTAACTGCAAGTCGATCATCCTCGAGTATCCATGGCTGAATTCCTTTACTATTTTACTAGAGACGCTTTAATCCCTAGATGACGGAATACATTACCTATTGAAATAGGTGAGGAGCCAACTGTATTCTATGGGGGATATATGCACTTCTTATTTATGGATTGTAGGTCCACATACAACAAGATCCTTAAAAGCCCCGTTTGAAATAGTTAAAAGTTGTGACCTCTATCCACCACCTAACCTAAAATTTGAAATTCTATTGGATAGCCATGATCAAAGATGATCAAGCAGCCGTGCGTAAGTGATTCCTCAGTGCCATAGGGAAAGTAGTCACAATGGGCTTCGCTAATCAATACCACCTTGACAATTAAAGGAAAAATGCTTGAAAAATCTCTTTCAAGAAAGCAAACATCCTATGTAGTGAAAGATATTTGCCGTTAGATAGTTTTTGCAAGTATTAGGGGAAGCGTGAATGAGAAATCGGTGAAACCAAAGTAGGGTCTGGAACACGATTGTAGCAACTATGTGAAAAAAAAAATTGAATGACGAAACTCTTCTCATCAAAAGAATTATGCTTGAAGAGGAGACTATGTCCACTAACAAAGCTATAATATCCAGCTAGTGAAATGGTATAAAGACAAGAATTAATCTACCAAGGGAAGTTGGATTGAAGTCTATACTATCCCAATCAAAAACTTTAAAGGATGAGCTTATGGCTGTCCTTGGTTACAATAAGAGGAACCAAGGATGTTAAATACATCCATTCAAATCGAATAAAAGGCTAAAAGGGCCATCAATTGCTATGAGTGTCAACAGGTTCAGCTATAGCAGCGACCTTATATAGAGGAATATTATAATAATTCACATGCTAAAAAGGCTTAGTGGAATGGGAAAAACATACAAAGCCCTAGAAGCTAGTGGAGGGACTTCAGAAGACTAGGTGTTATTTACACCCTCTTCAGGAACATATAAGTAATCCATCTTCCATCAAAGATGAAAATTCCTGATAATTTCGAGAACTCTACTTTTACCTTCTTGCATGGATTCCTCAAAAAGTTTAGCTTCATAAGTATTCCTTTCATCAACTGCAAACTACACAGTAAAAGTCTAGCCTTGCTACTTTCTAACTCTTGATGGAGTAAGATCAGCTTATCTTGCACCTAGGTACAATTTTTTATTGTAAGGAAATAATCAATTTTAGCCATTTGAAATTCCTCATTCAACTTGGTAATTTCTCAATCTATCCAATCGGAATAGGCTCTATTATCTAACTGAGTCCACATTAAATATGAAGTGAATCTCATGGTATCAACCAAAAGAACATCTCTTGCCTTATTGTATTCTTTGGCATTCGGTACCCTAAATTTCTCCAAAGGTTGCTTAAAATAAGTCTAGCATGACCTGGAAATTTAGATGACAAAAGGAGGAAAGGAGGATGAAATTCTGAATCCAGCTCATCATGATAGTGGGGACTACCCTAAATTAAGGAAGGAAAAAATTCTTGAGATTGAGCTTTACCATGATCCACTTGATTCTTTTTGGTTCCCTTCAAGATCCTTAACATAGATAGGGCAAGGTAGAAGATGCAGTTTCTGAGGAAAATGACCTTGAAACTAAAACATCATCAGCAAGTGATTACAGTCACCCTGATCCTTGCAGGGAAGTGAGGATAGGCTGGGCCACCGAATCCCCAATAGGAATGCAGCTAGCCTTTCCAAATACGCCAGAGCTTAAATCATTAGATGATGAAATTCTCTGATGCTTCGAAGGGGTCGCATTAAAACTAATCATCACTATAAATTAAAGAGAAAAGGCATTAAAAATAATAGTAGTAATTAATTAAATACCTGAAATTAGAAACAAATAAATCAATACATAAACTCACCATGGTGGTTTGAACTCCAAGGTTGTAAAAATTTGAATTGAATAGATGAAGCAATCTCTCAACTTTGCGAACCTTAGAAGCAAAGCAGGATAGGAGCTACTAGGGTACAAAGTTCGCTGAGAGCACGACTACGAACTAAAAAAGCTTGTTTGTTGGTACCAAATCACCACAATTATAACATAAAAATCTAAATGAAAAGAAAAGCAATGAATAACATTCATAGCACTTACCATAAGTTTAAGGCATGACAGCCGAAGGAAATATATCTGTCCCTATAAACTTGTAGATTCCATAATGAAAAGGATTCGGGCAATTAGGCCCACCCATTCGGAGTAAGTTGGGCATGACCCATATCAATGAAGAAAGACATCTCTAAAAGAGTGATAAAATGGGACCCTGAGCCCTATATCCATTGAACGTTTATGAATAGCTATACAGCCTGAGGTGGGTGAACTACCATTCGAAACTATCCAAGATGTAATAGCTCTATATCATTGAGAATGTTAAAATGGATCCTAATGTCAACTAAGCCTCATTCAGAAAGATTGCAGAAAATTCCTGAAGCCTCAAAAGCATTTCGACCACTCTCAGTAAGGTCAACTAACATATTAGAGGGTTTGCCTACCATGTTACGTACCCCAACCCTGGGTTGAAAACTTTTTGCTAGGAAAAAATGTTAACAAAATTTCATTTTCACTCGAAAAATGAAAGTGATCGACAATACTTTCTCCATACCTTCTTAGATAAACAAGAACATATAAGTTTAGGTGAAAGGCTTCAATAGGGTTATAGAGCATAACATAATATAGTTACTGTCCAAGATTTAATATAAATAATGAAATTGAACTTAGGGGACAATTTGTTGAGCCTTGAAATGTAATCTACAGACAAATCCAAAAACTCGCAAAGTGTACCATGACAATCGAGGAAAATTAAAGTAAGAGGCTCGCACTAAGGGAGCAAACAGTTAAAAGGTGGCCAATGAGAAGTCGTCTTCTGTTTTTCTTCCACCTCTACCTCTAAAGCTTGGAGGGAAATCTATAAATACCCTCTCATTTGAATATAAATGCATGCAACTCAAATATTTCCATTTCAAGTAGCTATTTTCCTTCTTGCTCTAATTTAAGCATCAAAATTAATAAGTTTAGTAAACGAAAATCATAGTTAGGCGAGTTTGTTGATCAGGTTTCTGTCATGAACAATCATTTATCTTTCTCTACGAGAAATATTATATATTTTTAACTCAAACTTATTAATAAATAATAAATAGGTTCTCGTGTTCAGAAGATTTCAACAAGAAATATTAATAATTGGTATAAAATTAAATTTATAATACATAAATGAAGAACTTTAAAGAATTTAATCAACGAGTCAACAACGTGCTATATTTGTGTGGCTCCTCTGAAGAAAAATCAAATAATTTTAAATCAATTAGGATTCCCGAACTGAAGCTAGTTAATTGATTGATAGTCACTTGTGATCTTAATAAATGTTTTCTCATTGATTATTTGGAAACATTGCACATAATGAGATTTTCTATGTGGTATCTTATTTCAGATTGTAATAGATTGAAAACAAGTACCATGCGGTTGGGAGCTGACGTTATCAATTTTAGTTGTTAAAGTTTGGGGTCCATCTTAATAAGGTCAATCTTTGTTAAGAGGAGTGTCTCAATCCTTTATATATTGGTCATTATTTCGGTATTTTACCGGTGTGGGATTATATTCCCTTAACATGCCCCCGCAAGATGGTGGCTCTTTTGAACAGACCAATCTTGAAATCCGTGTGCTCATTTTTAGAGACTTAATCGGATCGAATCGCTCGTTGGAGTTTAATGGGCTCTGATACCATGTAAAGACTTGGGGTCCATCTTAATAAGGTCAACCTTTGTTAAGAGGAGTGTCCCAATCCTTTATATATTGGTCATTATTTCGGTATTTTACCGATGTGGGATTATATTCCCTTAACATGACTTGGGGTACATCTTAATAAGGTCAACCTTGTTAAGAGGAGTGTCTCAATTCTTTATATATTGGTCATTATTTCGGTATTTTACCGATGTGGGATTATATTCCCTTAACATGCCCCCGCAAGATGGTGGCTCGTTTGAGCAGACCAATCTTGAAATCCGTGTGCTCATTTTTAGAGACTTAATCGGATCGAATCGCTCGTTGGAGCTTAATGGGCTCTGATACCATGTTAAAGTTTGGGGTCCATCTTAATAAGGTCAACCTTTGTTAAGAGGAGTGTCCCAATCCTTTATATATTGGTCATTATTTCGGTATTTTACCGATGTGGGATTATATTCCCTTAACATTAGTCACGTAATGAAGTCAGCGTATCATTTTTCTCTTGATTCTACTTGTGTAATTACACATTGTGTTCTGGATATATGCTCGTTCCTCAGTCACATTTAATGGTTTATCAATCAAAGATGAGTAATCGGTAGGTTGTCTTGGAACTGATAATGTGTGAGAAATATTGCAAAGTGCAGTTTCTCAATTATTTTAGCTGGATGACATACGAGTTATTACGGTTCGATTAATTGTGTTGATGCATTTATGCCTTAAAGCTATATGATTTGACTCGTAATTAGTAATATCCATATTTTTTTCTGATCAATAGGCAATGTCAATAAGTTTTCTGCTTTAGAGATCTTGTTTTTAACATTTTTCTCCCTCTCATTCTCTAGCCGCACAATCCAAAGTGTTTGTCAAATCTTTTTGTAGTACGTGAGATATGCTAATTTTGAAGTTGTTACTGTTTGCTAGATTTTTGCGCTCTATTGACCTTAAAGAGTTAATCAAATGAGTGGTCACTAAACTTTACCCATGGCTACTACTTTCTCTTAGAAAATTAAATGGTTACCGGACATTCTCACTTAAATATTCATTAGTTTACCCACCTTTAATTTCAACTTTTTTTATTTACAAGATACAAATTTTCGATGGCGTGGCTATGATTTACACATTTTTTATGCCATGTCATTTTTTCATCTTCCATGTAGATATATTTGTCCACCAATGCAGATGAAATTGGCTATGGTGACGGATGGAAAAACTAATGAATATTTTAGTGAGCAATGGTTAACCATTTAATTTTCAGTGAGTGAGTAGTAACTATGGGTAAAGTTGAGTGGCCACTCATTTAATTAACTCTAATCTTCAACATGGAAATATATTAACATAACTTTAATGTTTTTATCCCAAAATTTAGTTCTTGTTTGCCTATCATTATCCTGTATTTGAGGCATTGTTCTAATTATCTCTTTATATTTTTTCCCTTGATTTTGTTTAAGGATATTGTAGATTGAGTATATTTTAACCACATGTGTTGGATATTGTCGTGAGTCACCCATGTGAGGTGACCGTACCACACGTTATTAAAATAAATTGGAGGGAGTGATTTGAATAAAATTCAAACTCATAACTTCCCTCAACTCCCATTCACTTCCCTAATTTTGAAATAACTCTCTTCACTTGAAATTGCATGATGAGAGAGAAATGATAGCACAAAAATATAGTGAAATTTGTATGTGAAAATACATGAAAATTGAAAAGCCCTAAATCACTATTTTGTCATTAAAACTCACAAAATAAGGCACTTAATTGTGATTAATAATTCCCTTCCATTGTGATTGGGATTGAGACCACTGGAGAACAAGAAAATGTAAAATTTGATGCTTGGAAAAGCAAGATGATTTAATCATTCAAAAGATCTTAGAATTCACCAACTCAAGTAAGATTTTTTAACTCGAAATTTAAGATTGCCTTGAATTATTACATTAGCATCAGAGCCTTAAGGTTTGGATTTCTTGCAATATTTCATACTTAAATATGCCATTACATGATTCAATTAAGTTATGAATTTTGTATGTAAAGTTTCTAAACCTTATGCGATTTTTATGGTATCTTGTGATAATTTATTGCTTTTTATATTGATAATTATGTAGTAAGGTTTGTATGGTTAGAAAGGTACTTCAACGAGTTTTCCAACCATATAAAGAACTTAAATTTTGGACTTTAAACGAAGAAGTTATGAGGTTTTGAAATTTGGATGAAAATTTGATTTTTTGCTTGAAAATTGATAAAATTTGAAACTTTATCACATGACAACTTCTTCTCCACTACATTTCATGGATAGATCTTTTCGAGAATTTTCTAACAGTATAAAGATCATTAATTCTGGCCTTGAAATGAAGAAATTATGCCCTCTCGATGCTTGCATGAAATCTGATTAATTACTTGTACGAAAATTGATAGAATTTGAAACTTCATCACATGACAACTTCTTCTACACCAAGTTTCATGATTCTCATTTAGTATGGTTGGATAAATCTTCTCTAGACCTTTTCAATGATATAAAACTCGTTAATTTTGGCCTCGAAATGGATAATTACAACCTCTTGAAGTTTTATCGAAGGTTTGGAAAGTTTGCATGAATTTTTTACCATTTTCACTCTTGGACTAATCTGTTGATGTTCCAAATGCAGCCTTAAAATTTAATTTTCTAAAATATGACCTCAAAGATGGACTTAGAATGTCGAAATTAGTTAAGAAGACCAATCGAAATTTTTTTTTTTTCGAGGATGGAGTGGTAGCATTTATTCAGCCCCCATATTTTTTATTAATTTAAAAAATCATTGAGGATTGGTCTTGCACATGAGGCCGCATGCGAGACCTTATTTTAATTCTGAAATTGTATATTGGTCTCTGAATTATTTATGATTTCTCGATATAATTAAATTAAATTTTGGATACTTAAAAATATTTTTTTATTTAATGTTTAAAATAAATTTTTAAAAAGCATTTAAAGAATTTTAGCTTGATTAATTTTTGCATATTTTTTTTATAAAATTCTTCTTTGGCCCTAAGCCTTGATCCGACTACTCTACACTTTTGGCTAATAAAATCAATCATTCTTCACCCTGCCAATCTTCTTTTATCAAAAATATTTATTAAATGTTATTTGGCTAGTATGAGTAATTTTTTGAAGTGCTTTCATTTTTAAAATAAAAATACTTCAAAAATATTTAAAATATAACGTTTTATATACGTTCATGAGTTGCGTGGGTCTTTGATTTGGTTATGTAATCCATTATAAGTTGCTTACAACGTTTGTGCCTGATCAGATATGGGTAGATCTATGCAACTTATAGCATTCTCAAAAAAAATACTAGAAAAGCAAAGACAATCTACGTGATTATTAAAATTAATAAATTGATCTAAAACATGTCCTAATGGGACACGTAATATTTTGGGGATATTTTTTGGTGATAAGCAAAATATGGGAATTTCAATATCACTTCCCATCTGAGAATATAGTGAATTGTTGACTTTGTGTCTAACGTTGAACTATTATGTATGTTAATTTGTATTAATGCAAAATTATATATGTGCAAAAATGTGAATTGATTGAGAATAAACTGTCTCTAAAATTTAATAGACCATGACATCAAAATCTATAATTGTTGATCTTAGTACAAGTGATAAGCTAAATGCGATAACATTTGGCATAATAAGATTTTGAGTGTACTAGAAGAACATTAGCATCAACCACACAATAGTAGACCTGATGTGCATCATACAATTCTAGAAAATAAAGATCAGAACTTTCTCAAGTACAGAAAAAGATAGATTCTAGTGATTGAGCATTTGAATTGTTAAGTTCCGTATAAATGATCTTTTTCTCAAGTGTGACTTAGTTGAGATGGTTAGCATAGTGTTAAGTATTAAATGAGCTAGAACAAATATAGGATAGATGAGGATACTGCAAAGGAACCTAGAAGAACATATCGGATAGCAAGTACATGAAGTAGTTTTGATAGAAGAACAATATTATAAATGTTCAAGTATTTCAACCAAAGGGTTTGAATCTTTTAGCTCGAAAGTAGTTAAGCGAAAGTGTTGCATTGAATAATTTCTTCTTAGTGTTATTTATGTGTCAACACTATACATATTGGACCTTATCTTTTGTGTATAACGAATTCAAGAGTTAGAAATCTACTTTTTATGAGATCAAGAAGTGTTTTTAATCGATTGTCAAGTCTTTGACTTATTACAAAATAAATATATATACAAATAATGAAAATAAAGTAGAGGTTTATATGAATGATGCTGCAACATGTTTGTAAAAAGGTTCAAAATGAAAAAGGATATACTATTACGACCATTAGAAATGATTGCAGTGAGAATTTGATAATATCGTATTTGATAACTTTTGCTTTGCTATGAAATGGATATGAATTTAACTTCTCGGCCCTTAGAATTTCTCAACAAAATAGAGTAGTAGAAAGGAAAAATCGTAAATTGCAAGAAATGTCTAGGATTATTCTTAATGAAAATAGTCTACCAACTATTTTTGTGCAGAAGCTATTAACACCACTTCCTACATTGTCAATGAAGTTTTAGCTGGTCGAAAGAAAATAAAAACTTCTGATGAGCTTTGGAAAAATAGAGTTCCAAATATCGATCATTTCAAAGTATCTAGTTGCATTATTTAAACACAAAAGAAAATTTGAAAAAATTTGATTCAAGATATGATATTGGAATCTTTATAGGGTATTCATCGACTAGATAAATTTATAAAGTCTTTAACAAAAGAACTCTAGTCATTGAATAAACTTTTCATGTAACTTTTGATAAAACTAGCTTCTCAATCAAGAGAAATGTATTGTCAATGATATATGATTGGAGATTCTTTTCAACAAATGAACATACATTATCAAAACAAGGAAGACCCTAAAGTTCGACATGAAAGAGAAGCAATTATCCAACATATTGAAGTAGAAAGTTCCAAAGCACAAAATGATCTAAATCCACCTAGGGAATGGAGGTTTGTATATCACAGAAAAAAATTATTATTGATGATCCATCTAAAGGTGCTACTACCAGAGCTTTCGCTAGAAATCATTTCAATAATTGTGCATTTAGTTTGCAAATTGAACCAAAGAACTTTAAAAAAAATTGAGTTTAATGAATTTTGGATTCTAGCTATGTAAGAAGAGCCTAATCAATTTGAAAGAAATCATATTTGAGATTCAGTAACTAAACCAAATGATCAAACATTCATTGGTACAAAATGCGTTTTTTTACATAACGAAGCTATATTAGTGGCACAAGATTATAATCAAGAAAAAAGCATCGATTTTTTAGGAAACTTTTGCATTAATTGTTAAATTAGAATCTATTCGCATACTTCTTGCATTGGCTTGTCATAAATGATTCACTCTTTACGATTTTGGATGTTAAGTACATTTCTAAATGACTTTATACAAAAATAATTCTTTGTAGAGCAACTCTTCGATTTTAAAGATCACAAGTATATGGATTATGTTTTTAAACTCAGAAAGGCTCTTTACAATTTAAAGCAAGCTCATAGAGCTTGGTACGAAAGATTGAATAAATTTCTACTTTTCAATAGGGAAAGCGAATACTACCCTATTTTTCAAAATAAAAAAGAATGATATGATTATTGTTCAAATTTATGTTGAAAACATTATTTTTTGTGCAATTAATATTTCTCGTTGTGAAGAATTTTCAAAATGTGTGAGCAAGGAGTTTGAATGAACAAATAGAAGAACTTAAATTCTTTCTTGGACTTCTAATCAGGCAAGTAATGATGGAATGTTTATTAATCAAAACAAGTACATGCTAGAGATGTTCAAAAGATTTGAAATGGAAGAAGCCCATGAACAATCAGATGAGCTAGTCCATAAAATTGGACAAAGATGAACAAGGTAATTCTGTTGACATAACTAAATATCAAGGTATTATCGAATCCCTTCTTTACTCAACTGCAAGTAGACTCAAATATTATGTTTAGTATTTGCTTATATGTTGGATTTCAATCTAATCCTAAAAATCAATTCTTAATGCTATAAAATGAATCTTTCAATATACTAGTGGCCCTAGAAAATTAGATCTTTCGTATCCAAAGAGCACCCACATGGAGCTATTCAGATGTCGATTGGGTCGGTTGCACAATTGATCGTAAAAGCATTAGTGAAACATGTTATTTTCAAAGCTTTGCACTTGTGTCATGGTTTAGTAAGAAACGAAATTTCATCTCTTTATCCATCATTGAAGTTGAATATATCTCAGCCGCTAGAACAAGTTCTATGGATGACAAAAACTCTTAGTGATTATCATTTATCTTTCGATGATATACCTATTATGTGTGATAACATTAGTGCCATAAACCTATCTAAAAATCTCATCTTGCATTCTCGAACCAAACATATTGAAATTAGACACCAATTTTTGAGAGATCATGCACAAAAGAGGAATATTTTACTAGAATTTGTGAATATGGGAAACCAATGAATCAATATTCTTACTAAAACTCTAGCACTTGGTGGATTTTCTTTCATTTGAAGGGGTTTGGGAATTATCGATGAAATTGAGATTTATAGTTAAATTGTATGTGGTTAATCATGAAATTGTTAATTTTATGTGTAAAACTTGTTTATACCATTTTGTCTTTAAAAAGGTGAATGGGACACAGAATCAAATGTCCAATGTGGATCATCCAAATTGATAGAAAAATTAGATTTTTCAACCCAGACGTCTAGATGGCAAAACGGATCGTTCGATAGGTTGCGATATCATTTTTAAAAATATACAAACAGAACCTTTTTCAATATCTTCTTTCCTTATTTCTCCATTTCTCTTCCCAAAACCATTCTTTTTCATCTTAAATCGTCAAAATACTCTCTCAAATCTAAAAATCCATTATTCATGTCAAATCTCTCAAAATTTATGAATTTCATCTATCAAAACCTCATAAAACTCTTCTGCATCTGGAAGTCCGAACCCTAGGTCTGGTTTCTTCATCTCCAAATCCTTCAACTAAAATTTCTACCGTGGCTAGGACCAAGATGCCGGGTAAGAGAGAAAGAAAAACTGGAGGCTACCAACTCCTTCATTGGAAGATGAACATGAGGTGATGGAAAGTCCTTTTCGAAAATCCCCCATTCATACTTATTTTGTCGATTCTACTATTGAAGCTTCTACATCTCACATCGAAGAATATTTTGAAAAGTATGGATTGGGTTTTGGTAGCCACTTTAGAAGAAAATGCTTAGTCGAATCTCATGAAAGATTTTACAAAAATATGAAGTTAACATTACATGTGTATTCCCATGCTTGAGCTTGTCGAATGTGAAAACTAATTTTTTCTACACAAGGCATACCCAAATTCGAAGCATATAATACTTTTGTGGCACGTTGTAGAGTTAAGGGCAAAAAATTTTGAAATTTCGATCAAGCTTAGTGCCAATCAACTAATTTTACCTTGCAAAGTTTTACAACATATAATAGTATTTTGGCATATTATTCTCCCTCGAAAAGGTCATCGAGATGAAGTTAACAACTTCGATCTCTTTCTTTTTTATTCCTTTTTGGTTGGGCAAAAATTTGATTTCACAACTATTGTCATTGGACACATGAAAGCTATTCATTCTGCGATAAACATTGAAGCCTTACCTTAGAATATGTTGCTTACCAAAATCTTCAAACATTCAACATATCTTTAAGTGGTGAAGCTACCGTGCCTCTTCGTCCCACCAACACTATCATCATCTTAAGCATATGAAAATTGTCAAAGAAAATGGGCAATGGGTGCCTGGATCAAGGGACTTGATGCGGAGTCGAGACCTTTAACTTTACCTTCCGAAGAAGATGAGGATGAGGGTGGAGATGATCATGACAACAATGTATCACATGTCATAAATCCTTCTCTTGACATTCTGGGTTCTAGTGCCCCTCCTACTGATAGTTTCATTTTTACCGAGGATCACTATAATCTCCTCAATGGGTGCATCTTCTACTCACTTGCCTTTTTCGTTGATCGCATCACTGGCTAACTTCACTGAGTGCTAGCTCAACAGGAGGCACTCAATGTTCAACAAGAGGGACTACATGCTTAACAAGAGGCTCTCAGTGTACAACGCACAACACATGGAGTTTCAAGCTCAACAAATGCCTTCTATGCCCTCTTTGAAGCACTTTTTCCTCCACCACGCAATGATTTACATTTTATGTCTATGATGTGTGTTGGAACCATTTATATTGATCTAACTTATTTTTGTTTTTAACTTTCGTGAACTCTCTTATTTTTCATGCACCTATGAACTAGATATCATCTATTTTAATTTTTTTGTTTTTTTGTTTTTGATAATTCATTTTATTACCCCCATTCATTAAAATGATGAGACAATTATATAGTTATTAAAATTTTCAATTAATTTATTTATTTATAAAAGTTAAATTATTCAAATATATTTTGTAAACTAAGGTTTTTATTATTTATCATATTCCTTAGATAATTTAAGTTGCCATTTTTTATTAGAATTAATGAAATTTCGTGAAATTTTTTATTAAAAGTATTGAATTCTTTAAAAAATTGGGCTGGGCAGGGCCGTTGTTACCCGTACCGGTCTAGAGTGAAAATTCCCCGCCCCGAATACTGGATTAAGTTGATAATCGCCTCATCGTTCGAGGCGTGGCCGTGAGTATCGAGTTTAACAATTTTTTTGCCCTCTCTAATCATGTGTTAACTTAAGGGAAAATCAGTATTTCCTATGGTTGTGTTTTGATCTTAAATGCTATATTCTTTTGCTTTTGTCAAAAGGGGAAAACTATAGGAGACGATTTGCATGATGACTGTAAGAATACTATGACAGGTTTGATGAGAATATGATTTATGGATATGCTCGAATTACATATTGATTTAGAAAAATGATGAGAATATGATATGTGGATATATTTGAATTACATGTATATCAGTTTATAAAAGATAAGGGAAATATATGAATTACATTCCTTATCGAATGTTTGATCTTACTTTACAATCATCATGTTTGTCATAATCAAAAAGGGAGAGGGAATTGTTGACCTATGGTTGACTATCTTTAGTGGTTTGATCATAACAAATGAGATAATATTATTTTCTAACAATCAATCTTGAGTGATCATAGTTTTTCAAAGTATTCAATGTAAAATTGATCAATCGTGGACATAAAGATACATTAAAAATCTGACTCATAACGAAGGTCAATATGAAAGTCGAGCATTCAAGTAAAATCGTTTGAGACAAGAGCTCCAAAAGTCAAACGTCAAAGAAAGCTCATTAGACTAGATGCTTCTCTATTCATTTGTAAAGGAATAATAACTTCAATTCTTAGCAATAAATGGTAAAACCTCATAAACTATTTTTATGTACTAAAATTATTTTGATCATTACGTACAAAAATATCTTTTATCAACAGTAAAATTGATTTTCAAAATTATATTTGAACTTAGATAATATTTTGAAAAACACCATTCATGAGCTTACATTGTTTAAAACATTTACGTTGAATCAAACAAAGCCAAAATGAACAAAACTTTCGAAATGCAGGTGTTCGGTTCATTCGGACGTCCAGATTGTCCATGCGGACGTCCAATTCATCCAACGATCAATTTTTTTACCATTCTAATTTTTGACCCACAACGGCCATTTTTGTACATCCAATCCAAAATATGAACTTCTAGATGCATGTTCGTTTGCCCAGATTGTTTTGCTTCTTAAACTATATTGATACATTCACTATTTGCGTTCATTAACACATTCTTTAAGAACATTAAGCTTAGAAAATCTTGATTAATTTGAGTTTGCATCTTATTTATTTCATTAAATCATTTACTTTGGAATCTCTTGATTGATTGAACCAACTTTTTGGAATCATCTTTTCATTATAGTTTTCTCATCTAACACTTGAGCTTAATTTATTACAAATTTTGTAGGTCCTTTTGAGGTCTTGAAAAGCTCAATAGTATTTGAATTGGTTCTCCTTGTTATAATTCATAGTAGATCATTATATTGGATTGAACCTCCAGAATTATATCGATTACATTCATTCTTCTCTTGTTAATATTACTTGATTAAGTCATTTAATCTTACTCGGTTGAATTTAGATCAACTCTTTCAAAAATGTTTTAAAAACCAATTCACCCCCTCTTGGTTAGTTATTCTTAGGCTATCAGCCCTAATTTGGCTATTTCTTTGTTGCTGGACATGTTCCCTAGAGACATGCGCAATGGGTTACCACCCATTAGAGATATTGAAAATCAAATTAATTTTGTACTTGGAGCTATTATTCCAAATTGAATAGCCCATAGGAGTAATCTCGATAAGATAAAGGAGTTTTAAAAGGTAAGTTGAAGAGTCAAAGGGCGAAGGGTACATGAGGGAGAGCATGGAGGTGGAGAATGTGCATTTAACATCAGGACGGTCAATAATAAATTGGTAAGGTATCATCATCACATACCTAGATTAGACGATATGTGTTGATGGATTGCATGAGTTATGTATTTTTACTAAAATAGAACTTAAAAATAGTTATCACTAAATTAGACTGAAAAAGGAGATGAATGAAAAACTACTTTTAAAACTAAATATGAGTTATATAAGTGGTTAGTTATGCCATTTGGTATTATTAATGCATCTAGTACTTTCATGAAATTAATGAACCACATTTTACATGCATTCATAGGAAAATTGGTAGTAGTTTATTTTGATGATATTATAATATATAACAAGAGTTTAGATGCGCATTTTGAACATTTGAGATGTACGTTTGTTGTTTTGAAACAAGAAAAACTCTATGCTAATATCAAGAAATGTACTTTTTGATGGAGAAAGTTGTTTTTCTTGGCTTTGTTGTTAGCAGAGTAGGTATACCTAAAAGTATTGTGTTGATGAGGATGTTAAGTTCCTTAGTTAAATTTGAAAAAAATTGTGGGGTAAATTGGGAACTAAGCTTTTATTTTTTTACAGCGTGTCACTCACAAATAGATGGCAAACCGAGGTAGCTAATGAAATACTAACTCAACTTTTGTATGCTACAATCAATAAAAATGTGAAAAGTTGGGAGGATTGTTTATAATTTATAGAGTTTGAATGCAATAGGACAATGCATTCTACTACTTATTCATTTTTTGACATTATATATGATTTTAATTCACTAACTCTTTTTGATTTAATACATTTGTTTATTGATAAAAGAGGTAGTTTAGATGGAAAGAAGAATGTTGAATTGATAAGGTCAATCCATGGAAAGGTTTATCTTCAAATTGAAAAGAAGAACGTACATTATGCTTCTCAAGCTAATAAAGGAAGATGGTGTGTGACATTTGAACGTGGATATTGAGTTTAGGTGCACATACAGAAACAGTATTTTCCAGTCCAAAAGTCTAAATTGTATTCTAGAAGAGATGGACCATTCCAACTCCTTGAGAAAATTAATGGCAATGCCTACAAAGTAGGCCTTCCATGTGAGTATAATATACTGCTACTTTTAATGTTATTGATATTTCTCTCTTTGATGCAGGTGAAGATTCAAAGCTGAATCCTTTTGAAGAGTGAGTGAATGATGTGACTCATGAAAGGCTTGCTAGCAAGCATCAAAGTTGTACAAAATTGCACAACTCGAGAGCAAAATGGTTAAACCATGTCTAGGCAAGGATTAGTACACATGGTATAAAATTTCACATACGAAATCTAGTTTTTGTTAGATATTTATACAATAAATATAATATGTGAAAGAAATAACTAATTTGGATTAAGTGCCCAAGTGGTGGAAAAATATGACATTTGTATGGGACATCGGGGGTTTGGGTCACATCCCATGCAATAATGTAAAAATTTTTGATTGGGGTCTTCGGATTCTTTGATTAAAATAATTATTTTTATTTTATTTCAATCATTTTCAAAATTATTTAATGGGTCATACTAGCCAGCATTAGATGACCTTTTTTAACAACTCACTATTAACAACCCATTATCCACTACCCAGTAAATGTTGCTAATAATTCTAGATCATGGTAGAGGCGGTTAGATCCCTTCTGCCTATATATACAACCATTTGGTTTTGGTAAAAAAAAAACACATAAAAAAACAAAATCATCAAAAACGAAGTTATAGTTTCTCATACTCTGAAATTTTTATCCTCGAAGAATATACTTGAGAGTTCTGGAAAACCATTCGCGATTACTGTACAAGTGGCTTGTGATCGTTGTATCTTGAAAGTGATTGTCCATAGAGGTCGTGGCAGTTATCGATGGACAATTTCATTTTAAGACATTGTACTGTCACGAGACTCGATTAGTCGATAAGTTTTATTTCTGCATTCTACTGTTCTGCAAGTTACTGCAACTAATTAGTTTCCAACAATTTTTTACATATTTTCGCTTCCAAACAAAACCGAGTGGGAAGTTCCCGATCATATTCGCCCGTTCAATACATTGTTGCCACCTCTCATTAAATCACGTGGTCCTGGACGTCCAAGTCTTCTAGAATACCATCTATTGGAAAGTTTCCCCTTCATCGTAGGTGTAGTAGGTGCAAATTAGTAGGACATACTCGTCAATTTTGTACAAGTCAGGTTTCCCTAAATGACAGTTAGAGCATTGTGTATTTACATTGAAATGAATAGTATTTACATTAAAATAAAGAGTATTTACATACATAATTACAAACAATTGCAAAAAATAGTTACAAATAATCACAAAAAATAATTACAAATATTAATTACAAAAAATATTTACAAATAATTTATGGATCACAATTAAATTCCTATAAATCACACGTTAACTTATTTCGTCAATTCTGTATCCATCACTTGTTGATTCCATCAACCTTATGTGCTATACTAAAAAATTCTATGTATTTGATTGCGAAAATTCCATAGTCGCCCTTGCAAATGAACAAAATATGTGTTAGTTCGATTCCAATTACGTATGAACTGATTACTAAATAAAAAAAAAGATTACAAAGACTTATGTTATAGACTGTCTCGCCGTCGTTGTGTTCTCTACGATGGCTAGTTTGTCCTCCACAATCAAGCCCACATGTCTAGCCATCAGAGGAACGATTATAGTCACCGGCTCTAAGTTCAGCTTGAGCTGTCCCTATGTCAGACATGAATGATCGGGGTCGTACACATATATCGTCGAATCAAGGAACACGATCTCCAGTGCAATGCAGTGCTGATTCTCGATCACTGGAATGTACAAATACGTACAACCCCTCTCATGAACACTCGGTGACAGCCCGATGACCCACTCGAACATTTATGTGAGAAGCACGTACTCGTTACCTAGAAGCTAGAACGACTAATACTTAATGGTAAAGGCATGGAAGAACTCGGTGTTCAGTATTACGCAGCCAGGCTTGTGGAATGATTGTGGATATCTCTCAACTCGATCGCCTAGCAAGTCCATGGCCATGTCGATGTGCTATATCAAGGAAAACAAAGACATAAATACTTATTTCATTTATCAAATTAAACATAATATATACAAAAAGTAATAATAACACTTCACTTGAATCGTCGGCGAGCCAAGCCCCCTGAGTGGTGATATTATGGAACCACTTGTATGCGTCCAATATCATCCTTCCGGCTACCATGTGCGTGGCTCTGGAAATAAAATAAAAAAATGTTAAACGAAGCATATACGAGTTCTAGTAGTCTACTAAATCATACAATACTTACCTGGGTAACATTCTTCGCCACTTAGCCTCGAATGCTTTCCATATGGCATGGTCGACCTTCGGGAACAGATTGGGGTACGTCTCGTCGACGAACCTTCTCCTCTTCGCCTCGATCGTGAAGGGAGTGACGATGTACTGTGATGGCACTCTCGGCCTCTTGCCGACCACCGTCTCCGGTTTGTCAACAACACGTTTTTTTGCCTTATACACTGCCACCTCCTCCACCCCAGGGCTCGCCACCTTCTCCATCCCCTCATCTGCCACCGTTTCCGTCCCTGACTGGGCCACTCCCTCATCTGCCACCATCTCCCTCCCCGACGTGCTCCCTCCTCTGCCAGTACTCCCGTCCCATCGTGCTCCACGGATAAAATAAATGATTCCCATGCAACATCATCATGCATGTATGACTGCCGGAGACCCCCATTTCTATCACCCTCTCGATCACCCCCTTGATCACTGTCTCCGTGAACCCATCGCCGAAGCACTCTAACATCATTCGAAAAATCTTCGACCCTTTCTACCAACTGTCGTCCCAGATCATCAACCCTTTCTATCATCTCTTGACGCAGCCCATTGACCGGCCTTGCTATAAATCTGTTCAGACCTCTAGACGGAGGAGGCGGAGGAGATGCCCTCGGCGGCGGAAGAGATGCCCTCGAAGGAGGTCGTGATGCTCTCGGCGGAGGTGATCGTCGATCAACTAGATCACGCTCCTACACAAGCAACAACATTACAATTTATTAACTTAATCCGTAATTGCTAACTCATACAAAATGGTAATCAATAGATTTTATTCAATTTGCTCACCAATCTCGATCGTGGATCGGATCGGACCGGACATCTGGTCGTCTTGGGTGTGCGAAACACCTAATTCATGCACAAGTCCTTAAGCCTCCTCCTCCATCGACGACGTCAATTCAGTTATGACTTTAAGCTGACATATTGACATTTTAACTAGTTAATGATCATGCAACCAGATGTTAAATCATGCACAATATAAATTACAAATGCATAATACTCACATGAGGATTGTCGAGGATAGCGATAATTGTTTCCTAGTGGGACATCCATCCGATCAAGATGCTCTCCAATGGTGCATTTGAGGGCAACGTGTCTTCCCTTCCTTGGCAAAGCGAGCACCCAATATGGGGATGGTCTCATACGCTCAAATCTGCAACACATACAATTATTATATATAAATTTAATCTGAAAATAATTTTAACATTCATTATGTTAACCATTTACCTACACCGTCAGGGGTAATCCATAGGTGTCGTACTTACGCATGACTTCTTTCGGCTTCGAGTGCGATCTGGTGAAGACGTGTATGGTGTCCTTAAAACATCTTCGATCCCACAAATAGTTGTTGAAATGAACGATGTCGTCAACGATCTCCAGATGGAAGAGGTCGATCACAGTCTTCTTATGGTGACACCGCACCACGCTCTCAAAGATGTAGACCAGACCTAACTTCAGTCTGTCTAACGTCTGATCACACCTCTTGATTGCGTCCAACAGCTGTGTAAGAAGCATAGTTCCCTATCCCTTGAAGTAAGCGTCATGAAGTCTATTTCTTCTCTGAGTCCCATCACAGCTGTTTCATTGCCCGTAATCTTTAATCCCGTGATCAGAGCAAACTCGAATATCGAAAAACTGGCAACTTTACCCCCGATTGCGAAATGGAGGGATCGCCGTCGACTGGACTTAGCAATCGACATAGAAGTGCATCAATAATTTGACTTGAGTATTGCAGATCTCTCAACGGGTACAAGGGTCACAGGAAGGACTGACGCAGCATATCAACATGCTGATCATCGAATAGCTCTAACACAGCAGTGAAACTGTCAAAACTACTATTCCAAGTAGCTTTGCCTGTCATCTGTCTCAACTCTGCGTCAAGATGATAATCTATCCTGTAAAAATTTAAAATGTTATAACATTGTACAAGTGATAATAGAATAAAGCATAATAATAGAAAATTTAGTGAACGAAATTGTAACTACAATACGCAAGACGCAGATTCATAATAATTAAAATCATCAATAATGTGAATTTTTTTATCCTATTATCAATAATGTCAAATTTTCCCAATTATCAATATTTTTTTAATAAGTTCAAAAAATATTTAAATTCAATGAACGAAAATAACATCATTTATCAAAAACTAATAATAAAAATAAAAATAAATATTAAATTTCTAATTAAATTCCCAGCAATAATTTCAAATTACAATTAAAAACATTAATTAAATTTGATGAATGAAAAGAATATCATCCAAAACTATTAATAAAATTAAAAATTAAAAGTAAATAATTAATTTAAATTTGACGACTAAATAAATTATTATTTATAAAAAACTAATAATAAAAATAACTATAAAATTTAAGTTCAAAATTAAAATAATTATTCCAATTCGATGAATGAAAAAATTATTATTTATAAAAAATGAGGAAATAAAAATAAATATTAAAACAAAAATTAAATTTAAAAATTTTATTTAAATTCGATGACTGAATAATTTATTATTTATTAAAAACTAATAATAAAAATTATTTGAAAATAAATTATTAAATTATATGTAAAAAAAATTGGGCTGAAAAAAAGAGAGGAGTGGGCCGACAATCTAGCTGACAGTCAGCCCACTAAGTTGGGCCGGCTTAACAGTCGGTATGCAATTGAGTTTTCGCGAAAAAAGCCGACTGCACCAACAGCCGACATTCTTACCCCTTTCTCATCGGAAAAATACTATTTCCGACGAGAAAAACTTCCAAATTTAAAAAATCAACCATTAAAACACTATATAAACCATATTTTACTTATATAAACAAATATATTTAAAAAATCTCCCACAAAAAAATTATTCACACATTTTACCAAAATCTAAATATTAATCTAATCAAATATTCAATATAATAACGGTTACCTTAACAAAAAGTAGTTCGTCGACTATAAACTAGCAAGTTTTCTGACCGATTGAAAATCGATCATTTTTTTTAAATTTTGTACGGTTATTGAGCAAATGGAAAGACGATAGTCGAGAAATATTTTAAGATTTTAAGTTTTAAATTCAATTTTTATTTTTTTGATTAAAAAGGCAATCAAAGGTCATAGAGATAGAGGAATGGGTTATCCAGTCATTTCCAACAATTTCCTCCGTTGATATGAGCATGGACGTTAGGTGGGGAGGGGAAACCACGGTAGAACTCGCGCCATGAAATTCCCACACTCATTTCACAGCTAAATCTTCGAATTCCCATGGAAATCATCCATTTACCTTCGTCAAATTCTCCATAAATTATTATTCTGATCAATTTTATAATTGTATATTCGTATGTATAGTTAGGGTTTTCGAAAATCTAATTTTAGATGGCAACATCTACCTCAGTACCAATTCAGTGGATCCCCGAAGATGACCTCTTGTTGAAAAACGCTGCTGAGGTACAATTTTTAGCACATATAGCCACATTTTTGTGGTTAAATATAATTTGGCGTCGAATTTGAATTAAATTCGGGAATATTGTGTTTTTGCAGCATTGAATTATTGTTATTATTTTTTTCAATTGCTAGTTTTTGGAACTCTGTTGCTTGATTTTACTGATGCAAGATCCTTAATGAATTAGTAAATTAATGTCATATACTAGTGATATTTAAACATTTTCGAGTTATGTAATCGAGTATTTTGTGATTGGAAGCATTGTTATATCAAATTATAGTATCTTTTAGTATTTTTTGTCTCTCTCATAGTAACGACTACTCATTAATCATTTTTAGTTCTGTAAGTCTAGATTTAAAATGTTTGGATTATACCATATGGGGGCATGAAGATAAGTTGACAATACCAATGCTTGAGCTTTTTAAAAGTGCCCAGCCAGAAAAAGGACAATGTTATGAAATTATTGAGGATTGTAGTGCTGCCATTTTAGTTTTGCCCGCTTGTTTGTTTCTATAAATGAAGTCCCAAATATGCACAACCTCCATACATTGTTCGCAAGGCTCTTAGGATGCTTCTATACAAAGTGAGTTGGATTTACACATGGTAGACCTAATTTCTAAGTGGGTTGAACATCACCACTAAAGAAAACAGATATAGTAGCATCAGTTTGAAAGCAACAGGGGTCAGCATACCTATTGTATTGCATATAGCGCATTTAACGTGGAAACTCTTGCCAAGTCTCATCACGCTTGGATAGCTTTCTGAGCAATAAAAGAGCTGCCACTTTCGTTGGATGTGCATGATTCACATATCTTTTGGTAGACTTTTTCTTTATGTGATTTTTTCTTGTTTTACCATTTGAAAGCATGTGGAAAGCAGATCTGACAGTGAATAATTCAATTATACACCTTGAATTTGATTCTGTAAGAAAATTATTATTGGACATTATACCCCTTGGCATGTTTGGAGCATTTTTAATTTCCGTTCAATCCATGGAAAATTGGTGAATGAAAAGGATGCAGGAAGTGATTATGAGAATTTTGTATTTGCAGTTGACATGAAAGTGTAGTTGCCAGTTGCCACTGTTAATTTTATTTCTTTGTCTCGAAGTTAAGAAATTATTGCAGAACTTCCATTACTTCTCCATTATGTGCTTCCATTGTGGAATGCCATGTTCTGTTTAATACAATAATGTTCTCTATTGCAGGCTGGTGCATCATTGGAAGCACTTGCTAAAGGCGCAGTTCAATTTTCTCGCAGATTTACCTTTCAAGAACTGCAAGACAGATGGCATTCTCTTCTATATGATCCTGATATTTCGACCCAAGCTTCTGCCCGCATGTTTGAGCTTGAGATCTCTGGCTTCAACTCTTCATCAAAGTTAACTAGATTGGAGAACAACTTCAAAGGCAGTAAAGAGGTTCCATGGAAGAGGAAACGTGAAAGCATTCGCAGGCATTACTATGCCATGCGGAAAAAAATTCGCAGCAAATTGTTCAGTAACATTGATCTAGGTCTTTTCGAACCTGATCTTCGTGACTGCAGTGGGCAGGCTGCTGCTTTTCAGAAGCATGGGGTACTTGATGTTAATAATCCTCAGGGTGGAAATTATTCAGATAATATACGGCTTGATGAGAAACACTTGGATATTCCACGCCAGGCCTTTCCAGATATTTCTGGGGCTTCTAATTCAATTATTATATCTCACTCTGAGTGTCCAAGTCCGATTGAAGATAATTGCCGAACTGAAATCATGAGAAGATATGGGTTTGATGAAAATGCTTCAACCTCAATAACACAAGGTGAAAGTAAGTTTTTTGAGGCCAATATCAGAAGTACGAAAAGTCTTCCAGTAGTGCCATCTGGAAGAGAATTTATTGGATGTTCAGAGACAAAACACTTCCCTCCCTTCAATTCAACAAAGGAAAACCTTCAGGATGACCGTGTTAAATTAGAAGGTAGCCAAAAATTCAACCCCTCTAACACAGATGACATTGCCCCATTTCGCACTATGGGGCTTCCATCTCACCAGCCTAATTTGCACCCCTGGAAAAAAATGCAAGATATTTCTGCTTCTCTTATGCCAGTTAGTGTAAGCCAGAGAGATACTGGTCAGGTTGCTGTACAGATGCTTCCTGATGATGGTGAGGGTAAAATAAGGTCGTCAACATACACAATTTTACATTCAGGGTCTTTACTGAGTGTGAGACGCAGTGATTCTGATGTCATCAATATATCAACTGTGTCAGAGAGCGAATTTGCAGACCCTGATTCATTATTGAACCTTTCAAATGAAGAAGAGATACTCTTGGTGGACGTGGATGAGAAACATGCTATGGATAAATCTTGTATTGATAATAGTAATTCACTTCTCCTGAACTCTCCAAATGATGTTCAAGATGATGATAACGTTGGCAAACTCGAAGTTGGGGCTGTAATGGTTTCACAGATTTGTTCTGCATCTGCTCTTAGTGGAAATCCCTTGGTGTCAGAAGTTGCCCCTTCCACCACTCCTAGAGAGCAGACTCATTTAGAGGTTAATGCACCATCAAATTCAACTTTAAATTGTGAATTCAATGAACTTAGTGATGGAAACATATGCTGCACTTTGAACACTGAAGACACTGAAATTCCAAGCAATGATGATATATTCTTACTCATCCACCCTTCCACTTCATTTGGTTCTTCTGCAACACAACCAATTTCGACAACTTCTATGGACTTACCTTCAGCTGCTCATCAAAAGGATAACGAACGAGCGGCGAACTTGTTGAGAAAAGTAAATCATTCTGCAGAAGCTTTTGCATGGTCTCACAAGGTCGAACCACAAAATGTGTCAGAACCACATCCTTTCCAGACACTTGTTGGTCGTGCAGCTAAAAATGATCTGCTTGATTTTAAACCTCATGCCTTGCTTCCAGGATGTGCCACCAGTTCTTTTGCTGATACCGGCAAAGGCAAATCACTGCATGCATTTCAAACAGTATCCAGTGATAGATTGCTACAGAAAGATGTTGAAGGAGTTGGTAGGAGGGTACTTATCGTCAATTTCTTCTATTAATTCATTCCAAAATCAGATTACTTGAGGATGTGATCACATTACTGTCTAAACTATTTGTTCATCAACAGGTTGGAGACACGGCATCAACAGTCATGGAGATGCCACAATATACTGAAGCACGTTCTGGCAAAACTGTAGTTCCAGAAGATGGGGATGACCCCTTGATGTCTGATCTGGAAGACTCTCTGATTGATGATGATGTGCCTTATTTTTCTGAAGTTGAAGCTATGGTATATGTTCTGATCCTAGTTGTTGTCGGGTTTTGATCTTGTCTAATAATTTACAAACTAAATTTTCCCTATCTTGATTGTCTTAATATTATCTTCCAGATACTTGATATGGACTTGCATCCATTTGATCAAGACTCTAATATGACTAGGCAAGGTAATACTAATTTACTTTGTTGTTCATTTTGCAAATGGCTGCTCCCATATAGGGATGATTGCCTATTACACTAGAATCCACAAAATTTTGGTAGTAGTAATATTTGGGTTTCTTTTTCCCTTTAATTTTTAACTGTACTCGTGCATTCTAAAGATAATGTTAGGTTCATATGTCTTCATTTTAATTCATTTAAAAAATACTCCAAGCGACGTCCATGTGTTTTGATGCATTTCTCTTTTAAAATAAATTAAGTAATTTTAGGAATAAAATTTTGAAATAAGTACACGATGGAGTATAAACAGCCTTGCATACCTTAGCATGTAGAACTTGTGATACATCATCATAGACAGCAACTGAAGAAGCATCTTAATGAATGGACATGAGCATCTCTTCAATAATTGAAACCTGTATATTTTTTTATCAACTATGGTGCTTACAATAATTTAGGCCATTTTTATTTCTTACTGTATAGTTCCAAGTTACCAGTATGATGGCACTAAAAGGACAATCATAAAGTTGGAACAATGTGCTCGTTCCCCTTTGCATAGGGTCATGACATCTCAAGGAGCCCTTGCCGCTTTGTATGGCCGCCATCTAACCCACTATATCAGAAAGCCCAAGGTACGTTATCCATTTGCTGACTTTCTAAAATTCTTTTTCAATTTCAATTGTAATACATGCCGGAATAAGCCTTCCTGTGTTGTCATTGCGTAGTTGGTGGTGTTGGTTATTGGACTTAATCATCACAATAGGAAATTAATTTTCCTTTGAAGATTAAACCCATATGAATAAGGATGTTAGACAACGTTGAGATGTTAGACAACGTTGAGATCATTGGATATTTTAAATCCTCACACACAAAATGGAAGATGATAATCTTGAAGGAGCTTTTAATAGCTTAGCCAAATATTTCCTCCCTTAGATTTTCTCCCTTGTTCTCCTTTAGGTGCCTCCCTCTTTTAGGGAAATGGAAAAGTGGCTAACCTTAAAAGTATATGAAAATGTACTCATAAAGGGCATATTTATAATACTCAATTAGGATTTGGAAATTGCACAAATTTTCTTGGACTTTATTGTAGTAGACCAATTAAGTCATAGACCTTTATTGAAGCAAGAGAAGGACCTAACCGAACTCACATTGCTCAAGCTCCAATATATGTTTCTAATTGGGTCAACTCTTGACCAATTGAGATACATCTCTTAATCTCAGCTTATTCTACCAAATCTCGAGTCGAGTAATAGTTATTGAAGCAAATTATGATTCAATAACAATATCCTCTGATTATCGTTTCATAAGTAAACTCCCATTTGACTGTCAATATGTTGAAATTGGCAAAATATCGTTTTGCACTTCAACATGTATTACCCTCTAAGCTCCATTTTTATATGGCAAATTTATTGTGATCAAATCAAAATATAAAGTCCAACGATCTTATCATTGAACTATTGAGCTCAGGCTCAATTTGTCTATGGAAAATACCTTAAAAGTGACAGTCGTCTCATCTCAATGACTAATGGATTCCACTATCACTGGTATATGATCTCTAATTATTTCGGCAAGATTCCCAAAGCACCGAGATCAATATTTTATTTAAGACTTCACTCATTGGTACGTCAAAAAGAATTTAGGTGACTTGTTTGATAATCCAGTAGAGTCATTTTAAGCGGTCACAAATGAATCATCTACGCCCATTCAATGTGCATCGAAACACATTATTGTTCTTATTCCAAAATTTAGATAAATCTTAATAACAATGCAATCTTATTATTGTAAAGCGTCCAACTTTATGTAATGATTGTGAACAACATATTTTGATCACATCACGAATTGTCATGCTATGTCCGAACCATCGAGTATACAATTTATGACATCCTATGTGATCATGAAACCTTAGATAATTGCTTCAAATTATAACACGCAAATAAACGTTCGTCAATTCATAATGTCGTTTTGCAGAACATTACTTGAAGAAAAGGGGCACCAAACTAACAATCTCTCACTTGCCCTTTTTAGAGTGTGACATATCAAGAATACCCATCAAAAGCCTAGCTGGCAAGGTCTTAGTAAACTGATCTGTAAGATTATCTGCGCTAATGTAATCTTACTAATCGTCATATCTCCTCGATGAACAATCTCTCTAACAATTTGATATTTCCTCTCTATGTGCTCGCCAGCTGTTGACTCCTTGATTCTTTAGTATTGACAACAACTCTACTATTATCGCAATAAAGCGTTATGGGTCTCATTGCCAAAGGTACCACGTCAAGGTCCAAAAGAAACTTCTTGAACCATACAACTTTTTTAGTAGCTTTACAAGCCGCTACATATTATGTCTTCATGGTAGAATCAGCAATGCAAGATTGCTTGATACTCCTCCATACCACAGCTCCACCTCCCAGTGTAAGTACTGAGCCCAACGTAGACTTTCTAGAGTCATGATCGGATTGAAAATCGGAATCAGTTTATCTCATTCATGAATAGACAAGCATATAACTCTCGTTCTTCGAAGTTACTTGAGTATATACTTCACCGCTACCCGATGTTCTGGTTGTGGATTAGACTGATAACGAGTAACAATACCCACGGCATAATAAATATCCGATCTAGTGCAAAGCATAGTATACATGAGGCTTCCCACAGCCGAAGCATAATGAACCTTCCTCATGTAATCTATCTATGTTGCAGTATTGGGAGAATGCTCCTTAGATGAATTCCATGTTTAAAAGGGAGTTGTCCCTTTTTGGAATTTTGCATTGCAAATCTAGACAATATTTTGTCAATTTATGAAGTTTGGGATAATGCAATCTTTCTGTTTTTTCTATCTCATAAGATATGGATTCTCAAAACATAATTGGCTTCTCCGAAGTCTTTCATATCAAACTACTGTGACATAGAAATCTTTACAGATGACAATATTCCTACATCATTTCCAATGAGAATTTCATCCACATAAAAAATCAGATAAACTACTTTCTTCCCTTGTATTCACTTGTACACAGGGTTCATCCAGATTTTGGTCAAAACCATATGTCTTAATGGTTTGATCGAATCTTACATTCCAAGATTTGGATGCTTGCTTGAGTCCATAAATGGACATCTGCAACTTGCAAACTTTTCTTTCATGGCCTTCTTTCATAAACCCTTCAGGTTGCATCATTTAGATGATCTCCTCAAGACGTCCATTTAAAAATGCAGTCTTAACGTACATTTGCCAAACTTTATAATCATAATGAACAACAATGTATAAAAGAATTCAAATAGATTTAAGCAATGCAATTGGTGAGAAGGTTTCTTCATAGTCGATACCTTCTCTTTGGGTAAAACCCTAGGCCCCTGTCCTTGTTTTGAAGGTTTAACTTTCCCATCTATAACTCTTTTCCCTTTAGAGACCTACTTGCACCCTATAGGTTGTTGTGCATGTGACTCATATAGAGTGGAACACAGGCCCTGGATAAAATGGGCCGATGCCGGCGCGGAGCGGAGTGAGAGGAGCGACGGCATCGGCTTTGCGTGGGTTTAATTCATTGTCTGGTTGTTAGGGACGTTGAATGGGTTGGGGGTGCGGGGGCAACGCCCCTGCGGTACGGTACAGGGGTATTTTCTGTACGGGCCTTAAAGTCTTTTATGGGCCCAGGTTAGGGTTAGTATAAATAATATGTTGTAACCCTATTTTTTACAATTGAATAAAGAAATCTCCGCTTCGCTCTCGTGGACGTAGGCACATCGCCGAACCACGTAAAATTCTTGTGTTGATTTTCGTTTTTCATCTCTTTAATTTTGCGCATAAAATCCAACATAGGTTTTACCCCACTAGGTGTCTTTATAAGATTCTAAACCTAGTTGAAATACATAGATTCGATTTTTGAGTTCATGGTAGATTTCCATAATTTAAAGTCTACATCCTTCGTTGCGTCCTTAAATGAAGTGGGATTTTCTTCTTGCTCGGTAGAGATCGCTTGATGGGACTCTCCATAGAGCAAGTACTTAGAAAGTGGTTTCACAACCTCCCACTACGAGTAATAATTGAAGGTATTTGATTGTCCAATTTGACCAAAGGTCCTTCTCATCCTCCCACTGCTCAATCCTGTCCTTGGTTAGGACCAAAATCCTCATTATTCCCATTGAGAGGGGCATGTGGAAGTACAATGGGTGCCTTGTTCTCTACCACAATGCATTCAAGATTAATCAAGAACACAATTTAACTAAACTACTTGGTCTTCGAATAAAAAATATTCAACAAAATGTTTCATCTTCATCAAATACAAAAATGATCTAGGTTAGCATGTTTCTAATGATAATACAAGAAAAGAACTGAAAAATCATCACTTGGAATGTTTATGAATACAAGAAATATGTGTAATCAATTTTTGTTTTAAATCTTCAATTTCGAGCATTGTTTCTTCAAGTTCTTGATATTATTTACCTTGGATTCTTTGCTAGGTTTGTTAATGTCCTTCAATTTTGTAAATTGGTGTCCTTTAATTGTATGATTTATGAGTTATGAATGATATGAAAGACGTCAGAGAGGTCCCTTATATGTTTGTTCACGTTCTGTATCTAAGGAGGTTGGAATTAGGTCAAGAGTTGTATCAAAATTGGTTTTCAAAAGGAGTTTGCATCGTAGAAGGAAAGCTGGAATTTCCTCGAAAAATACACCATGCAATCACATGGTAGGCATTATTTGGTCGAAGGGGTTGCGATCGGGTGTGCAATTGCACCCCCATATCTTCCATAGTGTTCACTTTGGTCCTTCAATTTCTTCTTCCATTTTGATTGAATCCTTTGCTTGTGCAATATTCATCCTTTGTCTTCTAAATGCGCTCAATTGATCTTGTATGATATTCAATTTGGATAATTACAATTTGGTCCTTGAACTTTGGAAATCTTCTGTTTTCGTTGATTTTTTCCAATTTCACTTCTAATAATCGAATTTTACCTAACAAACAATAAATAAAAGAGATGAAGCTATAATTCATCAAATCCATATTTAATGGCTTAGACAAGTGCATAAAAATGCACAATTTAGTTTTCCTTGACCTCAACCGTTGGATAAGTCAATGTAGACATGTCCATTATCCGCATTACTCTATAGTTACCATCATTCCTTGATATTACCGATGTAGAATGGGAAAGAAAAACCAAAAGAGATAAAACGAAGGGAGAAGTAGAAAGAAAAGAAAAAAATTGGAGAAGTTTGGAGAGAAATTAGAGAAAATCAATATCACTAAGAGTGTGTTTGATTGACATGGAAAATATCACCCAAAAAAGAAAATGTTTGATTGACATGGAAAATATTTTCCTTAAAAACAAGGAAAATTAGGCATATTTTTAAAAGTTGGAAAATGTTTTCCATGGAAAAAATAGCAATCAAACACCCCAAGTATGAATTTGAGTAGAAAACTGATACTTTTTATGGAAAATAAATGTAATCAAACACACTCTAAGTTTCACTAATGATTGTCTACATGGGAAAAAAAAAAAAACTATTTCTATTAAACTTGAAATGAGAATGAAAATTTATCTAAACATCAGAATTGTGTGATCCCATTCACATCGGAACATGGTTGCATCTGGAAAAGAACTAGTTTCTCCACCCATTGCATATTTTGAAGTTGTTCAGTTGTGAAATTAACATAGTAGGGCACAAGGAGGTGGATGGATTGGGTTGTTTATGACGAAGCTCAAAACACTGTGAAATAGGCATGTTGGTTTGGGAGGAAAATAGACAGAGCATTTGGCATCTTTTGGAGAAATTGGAGGCAGCAGACATTAAAGATCAATAAATGCGTGCTGATTTCCCGGGCACTTGAGCTAGACTAGTGTTGGTTCAATCGTAGCAAAATGGTGCGATGGATTTTATTGTGATGATGCATGGATGTTTGTTGCTGGTTATTGATGGTCTTGGGATGGTGTGCTATAAAGAGCACGTGTCAATGAATCTATAGGACGGGACAAAACTATGACACCATCTCCTTTTTTAGCTAATAAACATTAAATTGAGACTTTACTCATGAATAGCACACATGATTTGAACAGTATCTTTTTTTGACAGTTGGAACAGTACTGTGAACAGTGACCTTTTCTCTGACAAAAAATACCTAGAATTATAGGTATTGTATTATAGTCTTATTTAGCTATGATATCGGATATTTTATTTTTAAGTGTATGATACTAAAATATGGCTAAAAAAGTGTCTAAATTTCGGTTATGGGTACCTAGGTATGTCATTCAAGCTTCAATTTTTTTTACTAACACAGGATGTCATTTTGAATATACCAAAAACAATTGTTCATAAAGAAGGAAATGAGTATTGAATAAGGAGTTAAGATGAATAAAATAGAATTTCGGGTTTTAGCTTTTGTTGGATTTTATGCGCAATATTAAAGAGATGAAAACGAAAATCAACACAAGAATTTTACGTGGTTCGGCGATGTGCCTACGTCCACGAGAGCGAAGCGGAGATTTCTTTATTCAGTTGTGAAAAATAGGGTTACAACATATTATTTATACTAACCCTAGCCTGGGCCCATATAAGACTTTAAGACCTGTACAGAAAATATCCCTGTACCGTACCGCGGGGGCGTTGCCCCCGCACCCCCAACCCATTCTACATCCCTAACAACCCAACAGTAAATTAAACCCACACAAAGCCAATGTCATTGCTCTACTTCGTTCCGCGCCGACATCAGCCCATTTGATCCAGGCCCTTTGTTCCGCTCTATATGAGCCATATGCACAACAACTGTCAATTATGGGAACTTTATTATTAAATGTTATATAAAATAGAAAACGAGGGACTTGATTGCAATTTAGATTTAGTGGACAATAAGTAGCACTATATTGAATCTATTTTCATTTTATACAAACAAAACCTTAAACCACCGGTATAAATGTGGAAGGAAGGGAAAAAAGGGACGAAAAGGGAAAGAAAAATGAAAGGAGAAGGAGGGAAAACCTAGCGCCATCGCCTTTTTTCCATCATCTCGGAGGTGGTGTTAGGTTTATAAAGAGCAGAAACGAGAAAGAAAAGGAAAAGAAAAAAAGAAGAAAAAGAAAGAAGAAGCAAAAATGGCGAAGTGCTTGGTTGAAATATGAAGGATTCGACACATATCCCATATCTATACGTATGCCATGTTGTGTCCGATTCGGGTACTCCAACCATTTCGAAGATCCAGTATCCGAACTATTTAGTATACACTAGACCTCCTAACAACAATGGAAAGTTTCCAAAATAAAAAATTTCTGACTTACAACGAATAATTATGTTAAGAAAAAATGTCAAAATATATTCTTGTTTTTACACCTAAAATCTTTATGAATTATACTCGATATTAATCATGCATAATTTTTTCTTTGTTGCGTAGCCTAATGAACTTTAGTTTGCAGGTAATACTTGGAAGATCAACGGTGGATATCGATGTTGATATTGATTTATGCAAAGAAGGACGTGCTAATAAAATATCTAGACGACAGGTGGGCTTATAATCCTCTCTGATTTGCATGCAGAGACTGTTATTAAGATTCAATATTAATGTGAAAATGGTTTACAGTGATGTATGGTTTTCCATCAATAAAATTAATGCATTTAGATTGTCTGTTGTAAACAAGGAAAAATAGTGGGTATGATGTCCATTTAGTGCAATGGGACACCTACATCTGTTAATTGAATTTTCTAAATAAACCTAGTAATAGATGTTTTATTAGTTGTCTTCTTTTAGAATTAGTAAAAATGGTTCAGTTATCAACTCGGCCGATTATTTGTCAAATGATCACATATAAACTTTCCTTAGAATTGAAACCAGACAGAGATTCGAAGATAGAAGATTGATGATGATGCTGATTGGAAAAAGGTTGGTGACAAGAAGAATGTGAGGTTTACATGTCTTACCTGAGCAGAGATGATAATAGTTTAAAAATAAATAAAAACTGTCAATGTGCCCTACTATTATGACTCTACTCATTTCGGAGACAAAATAACGAGACAAGGTTACGCTATATAAACATTCATTTTCAGCATATTGATAGATTCTTAATTGATCTGACACATAGTACATGCCAGTATCTTGCATCTAGGTCCAGTCCATGTGTCCATGTAAGGAAGGTAGATCTATGAACCAGCTCCCGCGAGAATTGTTTGCAGACTTATTTTTCAATCTAAATATGGATGATCTAGCTAAAAAAGTGATTTTTCTGGAGTTACAAAACCTTCTAATGAGTTGGGAATGGCTTCAGCTCATTGGGCATTCCTTATTTTTAACCATGACAATTTTTTTCATTTGCATATCATTAGGCACTCATCCAAATGGAAGCAGATGGTTCTTTCTTTCTGAGAAATCTTGGTAAGAGTCCAGTTTCTGTGAATGGCATTGCGATAGTTACTGGACAGTTGCTGACCCTTAGTTCCAGTTGTTTGATTGAGGTAATATTTCTGTTACACCTCTTAATTTTCTTAGTAAGTGGGTTTCATTCTTAGTTACAATGATGTCGTTCCATTATATTCTCTCTTCTGAGAAGAAAAATATGGGTCATATTTGTACAATGTACACACTGTTATGGGTTGAACTGAGAGCAATTAATAACATGAAATAATAAAATTGAAAGTAAGAATAACACACGATTTAACATATTTCACTCTCAATGCAAGAGCTACTGCACCTGATGCCGCAGTAGACAAGTACACTGATG
Source organism: Olea europaea var. sylvestris (assembly GCF_002742605.1). NCBI lineage: Eukaryota > Viridiplantae > Streptophyta > Magnoliopsida > Lamiales > Oleaceae > Olea > Olea europaea. Next base: position 20,308,723 of record NC_036253.1, on the reverse strand, counting down.
CATTTCGAGCTGGCCATCATCTGAAATTCTCTTTGTAAATAGGAAATATGTGCCTCTTTGTAAATAGGAAAATATATGCGCCCTGACATGCGCAAAAATATGTTTTTCTATTATCTTTTGAATACGCATTGTGTTGACATTTTCTATTTATTTTCTTAAGGCACATACTTTTCAGTTCATAGAGTTGACTTTCACACGTCAATAGGGATTACCCTTTTCTCATGACTTATGACGACTTCACACACCTATGATGGTAGCCCTCTCCTCCAGTGCAGTAACACAATAGCATATTATTGTAGTGCAGAGAGATAGATACTGACCAATGGTCTACAACTAAGTACATGTCACTTTAAAGATGACAACCCAGTCAGTAGTAGTGCAAAATTAAACCCGTCATAGGTGTCTTTAAAGTGTGCTTATCTAATCGTGATTTACCGTAAAGTATAATGAACACACTACTGATTGGATAATTCCTTTTCATTCTAACAATCGTAAACCAATCAGAAATTCACTTCAGATGGCATTTGCAAGAAAAGCACCATGTTTTTTCCTTTTTTTTTTTTAGGTATTTTTCTTTGTTTAAGAGAATGCAGAAACACAAACATACAAAATGGACACACACACACACAAAAGAGAGTACTTCAAGAACTATTTAATGCATCATGTATATGCCCATGACTTTTAGTAAAGTTTCAAATCTATCAGTATCTAAAGACTTGGTAAGCAAATCAGCCAGCTGTCCTTATGTATGTGTTCCAGGATAACTACATTTCTCTCGACCAATTCCCTAAATGAAAAGTGGTGTTTAATGTCAAATATGTTTGGTTCTAGAATGTTGAAAGGATTCTTAGATCTATTTATAGCACTAGTGTTTTTACATAACATAGTATTAAAATCCTGATCAATACCATAGTCACTGAGCATTTGCTTCATCTATAGTAGCTGAGTACAAATACCGACATTATTATACTCAGCTTCTGTAGTAGATAAGGATATTGAGTTTTGTTTCTTACTTAACCAAGCATTGAGATTGTTACCCATATAGAATTGTCCTCCTGTAGTGCTTTTTCTATTATTCATATTTTTTGTCCAGTCAGCATCAGTATATCCTGCAAGATCGGAGTTTGAATAATTAGTATAACATTAACCAAAACTAGAAGTGCTATTAACATATATAATGATTCATTTCACAACTGCCAAGTGGGATTCTTTTGGTTTGGCTTAATCTCTCTCATAGACTCGTAACATTGAAGGCTTTTTCAGGACAACTTGCAGTTAGATATAGCAGGCTGCCTATCATGATCTTGTACCCACTAGGGTCCAACTCCTTTACCTTATTCTTTGCATACTTTGCCTGAGAAATGAAGATCCCCGTGTCAACCTGTTTGATGTGCAAACCTAAAAAATAGTTTAGTTCATCAACTATGCTCATTTCAAATTCCTTTTACATAAGATTAACAAACTCACTGGATTTTGTTTCACACGTAGAACCAAACACGATATCATCAACATATATTTGTGCTACTATTAATCTAGATTTGAGATGTCTTGTTTTTGACTATATGACCTTGCTCACAGCTAAGAACTTCACTTAGACAGGCGGATGAAATGGTTAGTTGTCTAACTCTTTTCTTAATGTGATTCAGTTCAGCAATGGGCTCCAGGACTTGATTTTCCTTATCCTTTAAGAGTTTGGATAGAGTTTCATTTTCTGTGCCAATCACGGCTCTTTTTTCTTCAATAAACTCAATCATTGAATGACGAGTGATATTCTTTTCTTGTTGAGTTTTCAGATTTCCTATTAGGACGTGCATTCTGAAGGGATAGATAAACTGAGTCGGGGTCATAGTACTCTCAGAACCGAGCCGGTTTATTGGTCCGGCCATGTCTTTAACCAGTAAGTTATGAGCTGCAGGCAACAATTGTAGTGAGTCAAACTCAGACTACCGGTAGGTTAATAGTAAATGAGATTACCTGATTATCTTCAGTTATGACCTCATCTGAGTTTGATTCTCTGTCCTCATCTTCACTCTTATGTGATATTCATTGCTTTCTTGGATCTGGACTTCTTCAGTGTGTTAGCACATTCAACAGCTATGTGTCCAAATCCTTCACATTCGTAGCATTATATACGATTTTGAGATCTCTCCATCAGTGAAGCTGGATTTTCCCTTGAGTTAAAGAATTTCTTCTTTTGTTGTGGTTAATGTTTTGAATTTCTTCCTTTTTGATTGTTATTTAAGAATTTCAAGATTTGTTTGGTGAGCATGACCATATATGTTCATCACTTTCATTTTCTTCATCCTCAACATTCTTGGCTTTAAAGGCAACTCGAGATCCCCTTTTTTCCCCTTATGGAGGTGCAATTCATAGGTCATCAAGGAACCCACAAACTCTTCAACCTTCATGCTTTCAATATTTTTACTCTCCTCTATGACAATTACTTGGGAATGAGATCTATCAGGTAGTAATCTAAGCATCTTCTTCACTATCCTGCTCTTTGAATACTTCTTTCCCAAAGTGTATGCCTAGTTGTTGATGTCATTGAGCTTGGTGTAAAAGTCCTTGTTTATCTTATCTCATTCTTAATTGTTCAAACTCAAGGTTGAGCATTTGAAGCTTGGATGACTTTTATAATGGAAGTTACTTCATGGGCAACTTGCAGTATGTCCCAAGCTTCCTTAGCCATCTTGCTTGTAGAAATCAAGCGAAATTGGTTAGAATCCACAAAATAATAACAACATTCAAGGCTTTTGAAATTCCAACTAGCATTATTAAAGTTTGTTTGTAGTCACCCACTTCTCTGCCTTTTCCTCTCTTTCATTTTTAGTTACAGTAAATACTTCATATCCATCCACGATTGAATGCCAAGCCTTTTCATCAAGGGATTAAACACAAACCTACATCCTAATTTTTCAATGAGAGTAATTAGTTCTGTCTAGGACAGGTCGTCAAAAGGATGCTCTGTCCATATCGAAATTTTCCCTGGATTACACTTTTTAAAAGTGAACCCGCTTTGATACCAAATGTAAATTCCAAAACATAGATAAATTAAAAATGAATTTTAATTTCACTATTATAATTCTAGACGAAGGCAGTCATAATTTCCTATAATCAGTTTCTGACGGTTCCGATTGTAACGTGTCGGATATTACTGTGGTCGAGCAATTTTAGCTAGATGTAGAATTTAAATAGCAGATTAAAACTTGAACACCAGATATAACTTGGTAAACTCCGAAGGTAAACATCCACGAGCCTGACACCACGGGTAAAACAATCTACTAATTAATTTGATCAAAAATATAATAGTATCCAATATTTGTTATTTCGCAAAATTAACAAAAGACCGATCAAAAGAACTAAGAACAACTCCCTTTGTTTCTTCTTCTTTTGACTTTTTGATGATGTGGAATCAAACCCACCAGTCTTGATTTTGTCATCACTTTTGTATTATACTTGATCGCTAACTGCCCCTTGGATTAAGAATCACCATTTTAATCTTCACGTCAAATAGCTTAATCAAATTGTGGAATTGTACATTAAGTGCATGTTGTTTGTATTCTCCAAATACTTGAATAAGACGTTGGCTTTGAACGTATTCAATGAGCTATTACGTCGCGTGAACCTGCTAGAAAATGGTAGAATTGCTTGAAATAATCAATGAAACATCACGTCGCCTGAACCTGTTGGAAAATGGCTGAGTTGTTCGCTGCTGGTTCATGGACTGGAGTTAATTTTTCAAAGCTTGGTACCTTTCTTTATTACTTACCTTGCTTGTAGGTAAAATAATTATCGAAGATAGGAATTAAATTTCTAATAATCTGCAATAAAAAAGTAAGAGATTGGCATAAAAGATTTTTCTAGATTTGTAGTAGGCTAATATAAGGAAGGATAATTTTAATTTAATATAACCTTATATTCTCCCTTTTAAATAAATCTTAAAATATCCAAAAAGTTTCCTAAATTTTTAGAAGTCCAATATAAGGAAAGATAACTTTAATTTAGAAATCCTTATATTTTCCTTCTAGCACGAGCTATATATGTATAACAAGAAATCAAATCATGTTATACAAGGGCAAACAATAAAATTCGTAGCTCAAATATTTTGGATGGATCTACTTTCCATCCCAGTCAGTGAGGATCAATGTTTTGAAACCCGGACCGGACATTGACCCGGAAAGATGAAAGCGTCAAGGATTAGAGGATCGAACCGCGGTAGAACCGGATCCTAAAAAAAAGAAGATAAATAAATGTATTATCAAACAGAACATGATAGTATAATATTGTTAATTAAAATATTTGAAGAGCTTTGTAATTTTATTAATTAAAATAAGATTGAAAAACAATTAATTACTTAATAAAATAAATAATAAAAAATCATGAGGGATACGATTTGTATTTACTAATTATTAAGAACAAAGTTAAAAAAATATATATTGGAATGAGATTTCTCTATCACCACCAAAGGCAAACTGACTTGTCCCACAAAGAAATCCTAGCAAAAATTTACTGAAAAGTCATCCTATAAATATTTATCCCACATCGAATGCAAAAAAGAGCAGTGTTAGGAAGTCACTCTATAAAAGAGTGAGTCATTACCTAACAGGGCTAGTGTTTGGGCCTCTTTCAATTATAATAGGCTGAGATGTGAAAAGTTTAACTTTTATAAACATATACAAACAGCCAAAGCCGGTTAAAACCAGCATCGGGTTTTCGGGTTATCGATTAAATTGTTCAATTGACTGGTTTTTTATCCGGTTTCAAGAAAGTGGGTTTTGGGAATGAACTGAACTGGAATTTTGAACAGTTCGCAGGCTTCCCGGTTGAACCGGCTGGTCCAGTCCGATCCAGTTTTAAAAACAATGGTCAGGATTGGCTATCGAAAAAAAATTATAACCTTATTCTCACGATCTGGACAATTTATTTCCAACGTATGACAATTAAAAATCACTAGTGTATTAAGAAAGCCAATAAATGAAGTTTGAAAAAATATGGCATATTTTTCCAACAAATACTAAAAAGGAAAAGTTAAAGCTATCATCCTTTCTTTTACTTCACGTTTGGCATTACCATAAAGACGTGAAGTATTTGAAGCTATTGAAAAATTAATGGTTAAATTGTAAAAGGCTTTTGGCCCCTAATACAGTTTTATTAATTTTGCTATGATTAGGGAACAGTGTGAGACCTGATTTCGCTTGGTTTATGATAAATATACTCAGTTAAATTTCTCGTTGAGTTTCGATAGGAATTCAAATTTCACTTATGATTTTCTTATTCCATTTTGTTTATTGTTTCACGGATTGCTCCTTATTTCTCCAATATTCTCGCTCAATAATGCTCATAAGTCATAGAAGAGGATCATGATTTCAATTCTTAGCCATGAGAATCATTTTATTTATTTCTAGCAAGATATATTTGCAAGTTCCCCCAGTTCACAATTTCCTGAATTGATGGAAGCTAAATGATACATGTTTTATATTTGAACCTTTTTCTCTTTTTCCTTCTGTTGAGGGCTTGTGCCATAAGCTATGTTTATGAAAGTAAATGGTCACTAAGTCCAAACATTTGAAGAGGTTATTTCCAGGTTAAAAATCATAAGCTATGTTTATGAAAGTAAACGGTCAATAAGTCCAAACATTTGAAGAGGTTATTTGCAGGTCTAAAAATCTTGGAAGTGCTTCATGAGAGAAATACAACTATTACTTTCTAGTTTCTCAATCCTTTTATTTTGGTTTTGGTTGCAAAAACTTCCATATCATTTGATCACTCACACAGCTGGTATTTGGGGGTGAGGGTGGAAGGCGTAGTTAAGTTTATTAATTGATCTCATGTAATATCATGAGTATTTCTAGCCATTCAAATGTTGATTGTCGATATCTATCTCCTGAGGTTGGTTTCTTAACCCACCTCTCTCTCTAAATAGCTTATCTTTACGGGATTGTAGTTTCTGTTTGACTTTTAGGACTGAATTAGTTGAATAAAAACTGTAATTACTCTACCCAAATGCTTGTTTGTTTGTTTGTCTTCTCTAGCCTACCTCATGGTTTTGTTCCCAAAATGTCCCTCACCGTGCACCTAACTGGAGGCATCATATGCATCTTAGATACTCACTCCAGTTTTGATGTAGGGGCATGTCTTTCTATTTCTTTCTTTTCTTTTCTTCGAGGCATTTAGTAAAACGATGTTACATGTTTGGTTGCTTTCCCTTCTAACCCCACAGTAGACTCTTAGCCCATGATTCTCATCTGAGTGAATCTAAATACTCCTGAAATTAGTTCGATCAAATACTTTATGTTATGATGTAGAGAAAAATGTGTAAGAATTTCAATTTCAAGCGATAGAGTTAAGGCATATGTTAAAGCATTAATTTGTAAATGGAGTCTGAATATTCTTTGTGATATCTACTATTTCACTTATTACATTAGCTTCTTCATCTAGTTTGCCTTAGAAATATGCGACTAGTTTGCAATTTGACGGAAATCGAAGTCTCAATTACAACTGCTGCATTATCAAGCTCTGAAGCTGGCTTCATGAGTTCTACAATGCAAATAACGTTTTCCAAATCGTAAATTTGCAGATAAGGGAAATGAGCTTTGTGTTTGAAATCAACGAAAGATATGTGAGGCAGCACTTGGAAAACGTCATCCAGAAAAAAGAAAGGAAAGATGAACAAATATGATTGGTTGAAGCGCAATGGCAAGGATGCCCGTTTATTTAAATAAATTATGTTTAACAACACAATTATAGATCCTCGAGGGAGAAATAATTTGCTCTCCTGTCCAATATAACGTGTACATATATTAAGTTGTATTTTGTTGTTGGTAGGGTATCTAATCTCTTATCCTTTTAACTAAAATCTGTGGGATTGTATCACAATATCCCAGCTGGGTTTTCTTGAAGAATATGTTCACCAGTGTTTGTTATGTGGTTAGCTTGGGGAGAGACTATTTCACCAATCGAGTCATGGGTATCTAACGTATTGATCATTTTCCGCAAAGTGATGACAAAATGCCTTCCTTGGACCTCGCTCGTGTGAATTTATGGGGCTTTTCTACACCCCGAAATCGTGGTTTCCTAATGCAAGAATTGGTTGGAAAATGAGAAGGTTTTTTAATTTAAAAGACATTTGATCTAATAGTAGTGCCTTCTCTATTTTTACACCTTTTCTTGAGAGCTGTTTTTACTTTTACACAGCGTTAAAAGCTTGACTGAGATTTAGAACACTTCACTACAAATCAAATTTTATTTTATTGGTTAAATATTCATGCTCATCTGCGTGATTAACTTTTGCAGTGTTGAAAATGATATTTTTACTTAAAAATAAAAAAATCAATAGACGTATAATAATTTATACTTTTTTAAAACCTTAGCCAAACATGGACTCCATTATAATGAGAATTTGGGAAAAATATGTTATGGAATGGTAATATTTTTAGATAATGTGCGGTTGAAAAAGAACGAAAAATTTTGAATTTGTGTAATATTATTTTGTTAAAGAATGTGGAAGAGAGAAAAATGAGTTATAATTTAGGGTTTTGCTCCTGAAACAGGGAAGTTGATCGCCCGTGAGGTTCCTGTTAGGGAGGCGGTCAATCTCACTATTTTCCTAGCAAAATGCTATAATTTAAGAGGAGTCAAGCAGGTGCTATGTTGGGACTCGATCCGATTACAGTGGTCCAATTTTCAATAAAATGAATATTAAAATGTTGGGTAAATTGCACATGGGGTCCCAAACCTTTGAAAGTTATGACAATAAGGTCCTAAATCTTTGATTCCTTGCATCTAGAGTCCCAAGCCTTACAAACACTATGACTGAGGTCCTTTTTGCCACGTAAACCATTAGTTTGGCCTTTAAAATATCTCAGTTTTGAGTAAAATGATAATTTTACCCTTAGTTTGACTCAAAACAATATTTTCTCTATAGAAATAAAGATTAGTGAGAAAATAGTTTTTACATCTTACTAAGGATAAAATAATTATTTTATATAAAAAAATAAAATAAAATTGACCTTGTTGGCATTTCAACCGCAAAAGGGCCTCAAATATAGATGTTTGAAAGATTTGGGACCTCAGGTGCTAGAAATAAAAGAATAGGGATTCATCATCACAACTTTCAAAGGTCCGAGAACCAAGATAGAATCTATCATAAAATGTTAAAAATTGACTGCAATACTTTTTTAATATATAACAATAAAAAATAAAAATTGATGCCGTTTGATGAAACCTAACTATGAAAATGCAATCAAATTTACGATTATTTAATTATTACAAAATAGAGAATGACATGAATCCACATAGCAATGGTAGCTCCGAAAACCCACAAAATATTAAATTACAATACAAGAAAGCTAAAATTTCAGTTTGATGCTTGACCCCATAATTTATTGAATCAAGGAATCTATGGAAGAATTTGACTTCTTAATTACAAAAACTATGAACCTTAATATGAATTTATTGAACGCCCCAAAGATGAAAATAAAAAATTAAGTTCAATGAAAAATAAGAAGAAAGCAAATCTCAATAATATGTTGTTTTTACAATGAAAAGAATGAATCATATTTATAGTAAACTCATAAAAATCTAATTAAACGAAATTATACAAAAAAGATACCACAACAAGAGTTCTACCGATAAATGGACTTCTAGGAAAAATCTTAAAAAATGCGTCCAAGAAAATTGAACTATGCGACTGCATAGTTATAACTCCCGACATCATAGAATAATCAAAATTTTACTTCTTTGTTTCGGAATAGTATATGCTATAGCATCCAGGTTTCCAATTTTGTTTTCTTGATTCCAATGCATCCAACTTGTTTCATCATTCATGCCCAACATGAAGTTTAGTATTTGGCTTGTTAATTGAGGAATAGTACGTGCTATAGCATCCAGGTTTCCAATTTTGTTTTCTTGATTCCAATGCATCCAACTTGTTTCATCATTCATGCCCAACATGAAGTTTAGTATTTGGCTTGTTAATTTCAAACTTTTGGCCTCCTTAGTTTGAACAAGTAAATACTCTTCGTCGGTCCTATATCTGCGCGATCTCATCATTGGTTCCTCTTCAAGTTGAACCTGAACTTTGTATGATTGTGGTCTTCTTTAGATCGTATCGTCATTGGTTCCTCTTCAAGTTGGACCTGAATTTTGTAAGATGGTGTCCTTCTTCAGATCGTATCATTCCCTTCTTCTTCGAAAGGATTCGACCTCAAATCTGTACCTACATCAAACAGAGCAAGATAAGAAACATAAAAAAATGCAAATTATCACAAACTTACCTTGAAGATCCAAGTTATAGCCATTGTTTTCAATCCTTATAATGATGTGAAATGGTCCATTTCCTCTAAGATGAAACCTTGACCATTTTTGCATTCGAACACGTCATTTTTGCCTAAGCATCCAAATCCAATCACCTAGTTTGAATACTTTACGCTTTTTCCGCTTGTTGCTACCTTGAGATGTATATAATTCAATCCCTTGCTTTCCATCTAAACTACCACTTACAATAATAGTTAACGCAATTAAACCAAACAAAGTTAGAGAATTTAAACCATATCAAAATGTGTAGTAGAAGATAATAAAGTGGTTTCCAACATATTCCATAAATTGGAACCAAACAGTTAAGGGCTTTAAGATTGAAAATCATCATGCCTCAAATCACCAACAATGCTCCCCAATTGTCTACCATGCTCTATTAATATCCTGCAACATACTAGCATATCATGAACTAGTAAATGATTGCCTATGAATGTATGTAACAAATGATTTATTACTCTTATAGAAGCTTTATGTGAAAATCCATTCCTCAATGCTAGACCGTCATCTAACCTATGTATAATGCTTCTCCACTTGCATTGAATCAATTGGATATTCAATTGGTGGTATCTCACTAATTAAGTTTTCATGGAACAAGTCTTTGAATTCCTGTAATAAGAAAATATCCAAATTAGGGAAGGATTTGTTAATTCTCACTAGAGCCCTCTCAATCTTGCTCCTTTTTTTTTCCATAGAATCTCATTTTGATTTCTCTATCCTCTTAGAGGATTCTCATTTTTTCTATCATGTGGCTCCGATGCTATTTTTTTTTTTAATCACAATTAGCTACCTCATTGTCTTCACCCCTACTCTCATTTGTCTCTGTTTTTCCCTTACCTCTCAATTTCAATTGTTCCTTATAAACATGTTATGGTATTAATGGTACAAGAGTAACAGCTCTCCCATTTTTTACAAAGTTGTACTAATTCTTGAATACATCATATTTCACATTCTTATCAACTGCCATAGGCTCTCTAGCAAAATGTGCCCAGTATGAATAGGAACTACGCCACACATTACCTCATTACTATACTTCCCAATTGTAAAGCTCACAAGGACTTGCTTATTAACCATAACATCTCCACGTTCATTCAATCACTACAGTTTATAATGTCTAGAATGTTTTAGCATTGTTAAACCCACTTTTTCAAAAAGTGTAGTGTTAGCTACATTGGTTCAACTATCCCCATCAATAATTAAACTACATACTTTGTTGTTGACATGTCAACTCATATGAACGATGTTCTCCCTTTTCTACTCTAGGTCATCAACTTTGATTTTTGTATTGAGAGCATGGATTACCAGAAGTTCTTCCCCCACGACTAGGTACTCTACTCCATTACTATCACTAGCATCCTTTAATTTGGGCATCTCTTCACCATCACCATCACTAACTACTTTCCCATTATCACGCAAGATTAGTATTTGATATCCCGATTCCTAAAAGGTTGAGAATCTGCCTTCCATGTAACTTTGTTAGCAACTTCCTCTTTTTCCCTTTGCGGTTCGGTAAGACCTTTGAAACATCTCTTCATTTCTATTACTATCCCATTTCGATTTTCAAGAAGGATTAGAACCGAAGAACTCAAAGAATACTTAGCTGTTCTTTTTCTTTTTTACAATCTCTCCACCTTCATAGCCACATGTATCATATCCTCCGTCTCTACATAAAGTTGCAACTCCACTATATCGACTATCTCCCTATTCAAACCTAGCCATTATGGCTTCCCTATCCTCCTAAACATTGGCCTATTCATAGCTATTTCCATCTCCTTGTGGTAATCCTCCACACTCCTCAAACCTTTGACTAAAGCTTTGAAGTTTTTGATAGAGATCTCTATAATAGTAATGAGGCACAAATCTCTTCCTCATGATAGCCTTGCAACTCATCCCACGTTTCAATAGGCCTCCCGTGATCCTTCTTCCTGTTGTTGCTAAATTGATCCCACCATATGATTACATAGTCAGTGAACTCTATCATAGCTAGTTTCACTCTTTTCTGCCCAGAATAGTTATGGCAATCAAAGATTAATTCCAACTTCTTTTTTCTCTCTAAATACACCTCCAGTTCATTTCTACCTTGGAATGAAGGAATTTTCATCTTAATGCTACCCAAATTCCGATCAACTCTATCTCTACCAAAGTTTCTAGTATCTACTCTAGGCCCCCTTTCACCCTTATCTCCTCTATTCCTCCTCCTATCCATTTTCGTCTCCGATTATTGATCATCCTCATTAGCACTATCCAATTTATTCCCATAATCAAATTCTAGGATCATGCCTACCTTGCCTTCTAAAGCTAGGAGTTCCTCTAGGTTACCCCATTTGTAAGTTAGCTATCCCCATTTCCTCACGATCCATTCAGTCTCTAATTTCTCCAAATGCCACATTCATCCACTCAAATTATTGTTGCATGGCCCTCATCATGGAGGCTTGATTGTCTCACTCTCTTGATATATTGATTCTTCTTTATCATACATATTAAAAACTAGAATTTTGTATGCCTCACATGTTTGCACTTGTGTTTCACTCAAAAATTGGCTTTTTTCCTCTTATAATCTCACAACTCTTGCTTTTTCCTCTCATTGCTTTCTTTCAAGCTCTCTAAGGAACTAATAGATCTCAAACAAAAATTTCCACCATTGTAAGATTCAAACTCGAAATACAAGGACTTTAAGAAGGATATTGACTCGAGGAAAGAATTAAGAGAGGAAGGAATGGAAGAATTAAACAAAAAACCAAAAATTTTAGGAAAGTGTTTCTTGAAATCGATTCATACCATTTCCACAACAAAATTAATACCGATAGATGATTTAGGTATTGCATTGATTATTTGAAAGAAATTGCGCTTCAAAAATTTTCATGAAAGTCTTTCTTGGAATTTTCTCTCTTTTTGCTGGTTTTTTTTTTTTTTTAATTTTCGTTTTTTATTTTGACTCTAATTGAAACAAAACTGAATTAGTGCACTACATTTAATGCACAAGATAATTCTTGAATGTTCTTGATATTTGTATTGATGTAAAAAACTCAATAAGATGATGAAGAGTCAAGAAAACGGTGGAGACTCGATGTGGAAGATGAAAATTCAACGAACATGAAAAAAATGCGAAAACATAAAGACTTAATCAAAGATTGAATGACAACCTTAGAAAGCTAAAATCTTGATTTGACGGTTGACTCGATAATTTATTGAATCAAGGAACCTAAGTTATTGGAAGAACTAGAACCGTTAATTACAAAAATTATAAACCTTATTATAAATTTATTGAACCCCACAAAGATGAAATCTTTAATGAGTTCGAAATTAAGTTCAATGAAGAGCAAAAAGAAAGCAAATATTGCTTTCTCAATTCTTTTAATAATGTGTTGTTTTTACAATGAAAATAATGAATCTTATTTATAGTGAACCCATAAAAACCTAATTAAAACGGAATTATATTAAAAGGATACCATAACAAGAGTTCTACCAAAATTAGAGTTCTAGGAAAAAACTTAAAAAAAAAGCATCCAAAAAAATGAATTATGTGACCGCATAGTTTTAACTTATAACTCTTGCGATAGCATAGAACAACCAAAATTCCACTTTGTTTCGGAAATAGTAAATGCTACAGCATCCCGTTTTATACCATGCGTCAACATTGTTATTCAAGCTTCCAATTTGTTTTCTTGATTCCAATGCAGCCAGCTTGTTCTCACCTTCATGCCCAACATGAAACTTCGTATTTTGCTTGTTAACTTAAAACTCTGTAGCTTGAACAGTAAATGCATGCCTTCATTGATCATATTTGCTCGAGATCTCGTCATTGGTTCCTCTTCAAGTTGGATCTATACTTTGTATGATTGCGGCCTTTTTTGGATCATATCAAAGAGAAAAAGATAAGAAAGCAGAGAAGTCAATAGATAAGTGTATATTTTATTGAGAATCAAGGCCCCATATTTATAAAGAAGAATTAGGGCTATAATGAATATAATAGTAATAATAATTAGGGTTGTAGGGGATATATAATGGTCATTCATTCATAAATATATAATTTACAATACTTCTCCTTGAATAACACATTACAAAATGTCTGTCTCTTTAAAACTTTGTTAAGAAAATTTAATGGGGCAAAACTTGAGCTAAGGAAAAAGAGTACAGCAGTTTCCCTTGATTGAATAAATGAAAATTTATATCGATCCATCTATGTCTTTTACGTCAATGTTTTCAATATTGTAATTATGGTGAAACATATTCTGTGTTGTTTTGTTATAGTTTTCAAGCAATATCATCTATGAAGATGATATTTATCAATTTTTGTTTTTCTTTAGCCACATGATTTGCTGAAAAAAAAAAGATTATGTTGTTGCTCTCTTCGAGAGTTGTACACAATTTATAACATATAGCAATATTATTTTGAGGCTAAATGTTTTGTAGGGACATCATTACATAAAAAATGTTTCATTAAAATCTTATTAGGAAACATCCTGAGGGAAAATCCTAATTTTCGAGTTGGAGCATTTAAATCTAGTGTGTGAGATATTGTTCATCTTTTTGGTCAGTAAATACATAAATTATCTTTTAAACTTCTGGTTTGAATTATCTTTTGTGAGGATTTAGATAATATAATAATGCATTTATACATTATTTCTAGTTTCTTAATTCCTTCCTCTATGTTGAGAGAGTTATTGAGTCAAATTGACAATTAGCAAACCGCGTTATAAAATATCACTAGTTAGGGCTTGCAATTTTTTATAAAGGTTCAAGCTGCACATTTATCCTCAAATTTCTTTATTTTTCATCTTAGTGTATTTGGTGGATCAATTTTATATATATACTATTGCACTATCAGAATAATTAAGATAAAAATATTAGGCTTTGACCATAAGCCAATTATAATTGGGAGAGCTATGATTTTAGCATAATGCAAATAACATTCTCTAAATAGAAATGAGAACTAATTTGCTCTCAATGGTAAATATTAAGAAATTAATTGGAGTTACTTAACAAATAATGATGTTAAACCGTTATTGACATCCCAATTAACATTTATTAAAAAAATTGAGATTTTGGCTCACTAGTATGGCAAGATACACTGTTTTGATTGTATATTTTGAAAATTATGCTTATAATATAAAATTTAAGTAGTAATTTCGCAAATTTCAAGTTGCAAAAATTTGCAATTATCGAGTAGATATATCAAATATATTAAATACAAATAATTTTAGATTGTCAATGTCGAAAATGATGGGCCTCATGTATCACCATAATTAAATTTCAAGATTGTAAGGTTTTAATTCCAGTATTAGCTAATCATAGTCAATGACCAATTAATGATATAGAGGATAAGCATTATATATGAATTCGTTTGGATTGAAGAATCTTATGGTTCTTCATTAGATATTCATTCAAATTATTAATGAATTTGTTTGCATCATGATTGATCGGGATGGTATGACCGATTATGTGAAATAATAAAATTAAAATGAAGTTCTGGTTCAATATAGGATGTACTTCAATTATGTTAATAATAGTACAATATTCTAATTATGACACATTTATAAACTTTGTAAGTATTTTTTACATTAAGTGGAGGGCAAAATAATCATAAATTTTGTT
>NC_036253.1:20242805-20293811 GCF_002742605.1 Olea europaea var. sylvestris | reverse complement strand
AAAAGTTTGCCCCCCCCCCCCCCCCCCCCCGTATATCAAAATATTGACTCTTTTGGAGTTTTGAATAAGATTTGTATGATATCATATTTTGCTAACATCAGTTTTTACCATTATCAAGAAATAAATTTTTTGCGCTAGATTAAACGTGATATTCATTTGAAATAGTGACACGCAATATATAAGATTAGACCGTATAATTTTTTTTTTCAAGACGTGCTACTTCTAGAGCACAATGAAATCCTATTATTTTTATTTTTTAAAATATTATTATATTTTACTATTAATTTTTCAAAATCAATATGTCAATATTCTTCTAAAATATTGAAATCGTAATATTATGCTCTTCAAAAGCAATAACATGTTATTATTATTTAAAATAACAAATTATATAAAGATATATTGTCCAGGAGTAAAACAAAAAAAATTTATATTAGATCGTATGTAATTATACTCTTCGGGAGCAACTAAAATCTAACTAAATTATATATAAATAATAATGTCCTACTTCGAGAGTGCATATATTTCATTATTATTTATTCAAGAGCAATATAACAATATTTTCTAAAATATTGAAACTTATAATTCATACTCTTCAGAAGCAAGTACTAATCTTTTGAAATACTAATTGTAATATTGTTCCGCTTTAGGAGGAACAACAAACTATTGTTTAAAACATTAACTCTTCATGAGTATCTTTTCTAACAAAATAACATCTAAATGTGTTTAATCAGGTTAAAAATAGTATGTAAATGATCATAATCTTACATACATACATAAAATTTGTCTTTTCATGTGTATTAGCAAAGAAAAAAAAAATCACGCACACAAATTCTATGCATGAATTGACTAAATTCTATACAACGGATACAAGTGACAGAAAAGCTGAGAGTTCTATACAAGAAAAAAAAATTCTATAAACAAAAAACTAGGTAGAATTCGACACACCATAAATAAATAAAAAATGATTAAAGAGCAAATAGAAACATGCACAAATTACGGACAATAATTAGTCAAATTAAAGTGCACAAATTTCTTTAAATTCTATATAAACATACAAATTATTGTTCTCGTGGATGAACTGACTAAATTATTACTCATGAATATAAAAGATTGAACCCCAATCTTGAGGGCCCCCACCACCCTGTCCTTAGAGATTTGTGAGAGAGGTAAATCGCGAGATGTGCCCCAGTAGGCCAGGAAACAAAAGCTGCCTGTACACTGCGCCTACAAAAGGTCCAATTCCATGTTTCAGGAATCGAACCCCCACACTGTGGCTGCCAACAAGGCGTGAGATAATTCATTCATATCTCAAAAAATGAGACAAACTTTTTTACGATGCTTATATATATATATATATATATATATATATATATATATATATATATATATAAAAGAACGCACATATCACAAAATTAATTTATGTAGACGTGACAAATGATTATGCTTATAAAAAAATTATTACCTTCAAGTCAACTCACTTTGATTTTGAAAGAATCGTGCTGATAAGGTTGCATAAAAAGAGGAAAAGAAGGAAAAAAAAAAAGATAAATCAATAGACTTGTGTATATCTTATTAAGAATTGAAGTATCATATTTATATAGAAGAATAAGGGTTGCAATGAAAATAATAGTAATATTAACTATGGCTGCAAGAGTATAATGGTCATTTACTTATAAACATATAATTTACAACTTTAATTATGAAATATAGTAATTACTAACTGTAAATACCATTAATTTAAAATATCGATAACATCTATACAGTTGATTCAATGCTAGGTTGACCAATCTTGTCAAACCAAGCAAAACTGGAGTTTCTTATTTGTTTTCTCTAATATCAAGAGTTTTGAGAATCATCAATGTGAGAAACAAAATATTATCCACTACCATTGAAATTGAAGATTTTTCTATTTGGTCTGTCACTATTCTTTTTTATGGAAATATCTATATTATCCTTAATGAAATGATTCTTTCTATATTGCAACATATATCCTAATCTTTTGAGCATTTTATCTTCTATTTATTCTATTTTGGATATTTGAGTATAAAATCATTCTATGATCTAATAAATAAGAATAATTCATAACATAAATATCATATTTTCTTAATAAAATACCATATTCTTCAAATGGTAAATTTGTATTTTTTAATTGAGATATAATATTCTTTATTTCTTCTAACATTCTTTCTAATAAATTATCTAATCCTTCAATTGTATATCCTGGCATTTATCAAAATAATCATCATGCAATTATCCATGCGATTCTTTTAAGATCTTAAAAAATTCATTCTAATTTTAGCAAAAGTTTAATAGTTTTACCTTAGGTTTGATCTAAACTTGTATTCTTAGAACCGAGTAACCTTCGAGCTCTGAATTTGTAAACTGCTTCCTTCAACAACCTCCTGCCTTCACGAAATTGTTACTATTTCAACTACTTGCTCTCATTGTATCAGTTTCTAAAGAATAAAATTCTAAACTTCTATTAAAGAAAAACTCTCTTTTTGCTAAAATAAGAAGGAAACTTTCTATTAGATCCTTCAAGAATCTATGGGAAAAGGATTTAGAAACTCATATTGATATCAAAATATTGAAATTTTATTTTTATTAGGATTGATACAAGACTTATATTTGGTACAAAAGGATTTCCAGAAAAACTGATTTTTCAGACTGAGAATATGCTATTGCTTACAATTCGAGAATTTAAGATAGGATGATATGATAATCTTCTATGGTAATGTCTCTATTTATACAAGTTTTTGAGACTATCACATCATTGATTACATCAGCAAAGGCACTCTTGCCTTTCTATTTTCTTCCTTGGGCCTACATCTTCACATGTTGGTTCAACTTTTCTTATCCAAAGAGTATCTTTTTCTATTATTGCTCTTTATCGTCAATATCTTTACATGTATTATTGTCCTTCATACACCTTTGTCAAAAGGTGCTTTGTCTTCTTCTTTCATTTCTTCACATGCGGCTGGGGCACTTCCTTAGTTGGCAGGATTCTTTTATAGTGGTAGGATATCTTGGAAATTGATGTATATCAAATCTTGTAATATAGTCCTTTAAAATTTCTGATTTTGCATATCCTCCATTGGATACTAGCATCCAATTTTCATATTGGCATAAGAACGAAAATTTTTTATCAAACAAATTTTTGGCAATGTTGTATATGGCTTTAATTTCAAGTGCTCTTCTATGTCTGATCTAAGATTTTGTCACTGTTGGGACTTTTCTATTATTCTCTGTAACATCAATTTGGAAGTTGGTTGCAACATATCCAATTGAGATTTTGTGTTCAATTGGATAGTAAACAACTCCATCATATTCTGGACTGACTAAATAGAACTTTAAAAATATCTTCCTTCTTTTGGCAAATCTGGATACTTCCTTAATGAATATGTCATCAAACTTTGAAGTTTTAATAAAATCTTTTTCTGAATAAATCAAATCCATGAATCTATAGTCTGTCATGATTTTTATAAATGAAGGGTCACCTCCTTCCATGACTGTTATTCTGGGATAAACATTATTTCCTGGAGAAATGAAATATGAATCACTTATTTTTATTTCATAAGCGATTTTGACTATTTCGGCATATTTTTCTTCGTTTGGATCTAAAGGGATTTTATTTTCTTGATCTATGATGCTAATTGTTTTGGTATCTCTTTTATCTCCATGTATCATAACTTTTTTGGTTGATGATGTAAAAATGGAATCTCCTTTATTATCAGTTGATATATTGTCGCGTCTGGGTCCATTGCTGCTTCCAGTTGTCCCTGTTTGGTATTGATTTGGAAACTCATTTCTAAGCTCTCTGGTATATCTGTTTCAAACAATATATTTTTTAGTTGTGTTGCAATAGCATCAACTTGATTTTTTAGTTCAATGGCATATTTATGATGTTCAGTAGTGATATTCAACAATATTTTCATATTTGAGTTGAACATCTCTGAAATCTAGGTTGCTCCAAAACTTATATTTTCAGATTCTTCTTTAAGAAAATTTGTCCTTTCTTGTATGTGTAGAATGGATTGGTATAACTCCATGACCTTAGCTTTATTCATCAGCAAATTATATGTTTCTGCTGAGAAAATTTGCAAGAAAATTATTAATTTCTTTAATAAAGATTATATCAAAATTACAAAATGCTAAATAAGCTTGCCATCTATGGAGCCTTCTGTATTGAGGTTCTGATGGTAATTTATTCTTTACTAATCCTGCAACTTGAGAATTATCAGTTTCAACAATAAATTTCTTGAATAATAAAAACAATGAGAACTTTTTTATTCCTCTAACGATTGCTAGTAATTCTTTTTCATGAGTAGTATAATTTATTTCTGTTTGATTAAAGGTTCCACTTGAATATCTACAAATTTCATTAAGATCTATTTTTAATATTGCTGCCCAATATTTATCTGAAGTATCAGTATTAACAATCAAATTATCTTTTTCATCTGGTAACCTTAATTTTGGTAAATTTTTACATTCTTCTTTTAATGATTTAACTATTTCTGTATGTTCTTCATTCCATCCTTTAGTATTTGTTTTTCTAAGTAAAATTTTGATTTTATGTATTTTCTTAGAAAGATTTTCAATAAATCCTTCTGCATAGTTTAAATATCCTAAAAATTTTTGAATTTGTTCTTTGGATTCTAATTTATCTAGAAAACTTTCTATCTTTTTGGATATATGAATCTGTAATTGTATCCCTCTTTTATCTATTGATAATCTAAGAAAGTTTATCTCTTGTTTTTTTATTATAGATTTCTTTTTAGATAGTACAACTCCTTCTCTTTTACATTTATTAATAAATTGGATTAAATGATTTCTATACTCTTCTTTACTATTAGAACATATTAATAAATCATCAATATAAACTATTAGAAATTCATTAAACTTTTTAAATATATTATCCATCTTTCTTTGGTATATTTGTGGTGTATTTTTCAAACCAAATGACATAAGTAACCATTCATATTTTTCTTGAGGTGTGTTAAATTCAGTATATTCTATACTATCTTCTTTCATTTTTACTTGCCAGAATCTTGATTTACAATCGAATTTAGAATAATATTGTTTTCCTCTTGTAAAATTTATTAGTATTTCTTTATTTGGTAGAAAGTAACAATCAAATTTAGTATATTTGTTTAATTCTTTATAATTTATAATCATTCTAGCTTTTCATCTAACTTGTTTAGAGTGTTTCATAACCATAAAGGCTGGACTACTATAAGGTCCATTACTAAGTCTAATAAGTTTTTGTTCTAACAATTCTTTTATCCGATTTTTAAATTCTTGTGTATTTTCTATTGTATACACCATTGTTCTTACTCTTATTAAAACATTTTCTGTTAATTCTATTTTGGCTTTTGGGTGATATGGTTTCCAAAATAATAATGAATTTTCTCTATAAACTTTTTCTAATTGTTCAATGATTTTTTCTATATTAATTTCTATTCCTATTTTTAGAACCTTTTTATATAATATTTTATTTTTTATTTCATTATTAAGAATTTGTTTTTTCTCCCATTTATCACCACACTGGACTGGCTGAACTCTATAAGGTTTAAATTCTCTAGGAATTTTTAATAAGTGTCCACAAGGTGTTTGTAACATTATCATGTAATTATTTTGTTTATAATATTGAAATTGTTTTATGAAATCATTTCCTAATAATATATCACATTCTAATTTATCATATTTATAAACTTTATTTATTGTTACTTGTTTACTTCCAAGAATTATATTAACTTTATCAGCACTATTAATTATTTGAGTACTTTCTCATGTAACACCAGTTATTTTTATATTAATATTATTATTCTATGATTTTAATTAAAAAAATTTTAAATATTGTTATATCACTTCCTTTATCTATTAAAGTACAAGTTGTTATATTTGTTTCTATAATAGTAATTTGTATATACAAAGCTAATAGAAAACTTATCTGATTATTCATTTAATTTTTTTACATAATGTAGTTTGTCCTTTATGAACAATATAAATCCATCTCTTTTTATACTATAATATTCTAATCCATTTAAAAAATTCATTCCTAAAAATATATGGGGATTTATATTCATACTTTTATCTATATAACATGGTACTAAAATATCTATTCCTCCTATTTTTATTGGTACCTTAACTTCTAAATCTATTATATGGACTTGTCCATCAAAATTTACATACTTATATGTTTCAATTTTATGAGTTATTAGTCCTTTGTTTCTAATCGAAAGTATATGACATTCACTAGCTCCCGTATCAATTAATATATTTGGTCCATTTATATTTTCTCTTCCATTATAATATTCTCCTTCTAT
This sequence comes from Olea europaea var. sylvestris, assembly GCF_002742605.1. Lineage (NCBI taxonomy): Eukaryota > Viridiplantae > Streptophyta > Magnoliopsida > Lamiales > Oleaceae > Olea > Olea europaea. The sequence goes on along the minus strand of NC_036253.1, from coordinate 20,287,485 downwards.
TTTCATGTTTCCAACATTCCTATATAATTTTATTTCTTTTATTTTGTTAATTTCTTCTAACTGATTTTTATTAGGTATTTTAAAACTTTTTGATCTTTTAATTAATTTTCCATCCTTAAATGATATGTTATTAGAACATTCTTTTTTATTTAATTCTGTTATTTCATGTTTATTTTTTGCTATACTAAATTCATATTCTTCTGAAATTAAACTTATTTGTTTATTTAGTTATATTATTTTACTAATATCTTTACATTCTTTATGAATTTCAATATATGGTTTATTGGAATAAATATTCTCATAATTAGAATTGATAAATGTGTATAAAGCTCTATATTCTATAGTCATAATTTGATCACCTGGTTGCATAATATCATCTCTATAAAGTTTGAAATGTAATCCTAAAATTTCGTTAAAGTTTCTATCTTTTAATGATACACAATATTTTGGATAACATATAAACATAATTTTTTGATATGCTAAATTTCCTTCTATTGTTCCTAAATTACTATCTTTTAAGTTTATTATTCTTCCATCATGTAGAGTTATGGTTAAGGGTGAATCTATCTCTTCTCTAAATCGTGATTTAAACATTATTTGTATTCCTGCTAAATAAATATATTGGATTTTTTCACTTTGTTTTTTACTAATTTTTGTTAATAGTTCATCAACTATATTTTTTGTTAAAAGATTTAATTTATGTTGTCCATAAGTTGTTCTTACATCTATGATTTTTTCTATTTTATGATATTCATTTATTGCTATTCTTTCTCTTTTCCAAATTCTATCAAAGACTTCCCATTTTCCTATTTTTAAATCTAAAGATAATTTTTGTAATTTTCTAAATTTGTTATTATCAAAAGTAACTTTTAATCCATACCCTTCTATTCCTTCATATTCTTGTATATTTATATTATTACTTTTTATTTCTTCAATCTCTTTATTCAGATCCTGATTCATCCTCTTCTGTTTCACTTATATATACTTCTTGATCATAGTATTCTTCAATATCTGATATTTCACTTAATTCTTCTTTTATTTCTAAATATACTTTTTGTAATATTCTAACTTTCTTTTTATCACAATCAGGGCTTATATGACATATTTCTCTACAATTCCAACATTTACATTGACTTTTACTTTTCTTATAATTCTTATTTTTCTGTTGATTATATTGGTTATTTTTTCTTTTATAATACCTTCTTCTAGGTTTTATATATTTTTTATTAAAATTTCTAAATTTTTTAAACTTTTTATTTTTAAACTTTCTTTTATGAACTCTTTTTTCAAAATTACATCTCTATTGCACAGGGGTTTCCATATCTTCACAACATATTTTAGTTAATTTTTCTGATTTTTTCATTAATTGTCTTTATTGACATATATATGCAAGTCTTTCAAATAAAAATTTTATTCTTGAACCTAAAGTTCTAAATATTCCAGTATTATATCTAACATATTTTTCAAATTCTATTTTAAAATATATTCCCGATGAACGTGGTAACTTATTATAATATATGTCTTGATATACTTCTTGATTTTCGTTACTATAAAATTAAACATAATAGTAATTTTTAAATTCACAAGTATATTCCTTAATTTTACACATATCACATATTGTTAAGTTTATTAATTTTATTCTAGCATTATCTTTTTCTCTTATTCATTCTTTTTCAGCATTTCTTATCCAATTTTCTCCTAAAAATTCATCTGAAACATATTCTACTAATTCTTCTATACCTTGTCTATCTGATTTTATTATTTCCGTTTGTACATTTCTTTTTATTAATATTTTTGTATCATTGCTTATTCCTTCCCACCAATTTCTGACATCTCCTTCAAAGGATGCTATTAAAAAATCTATTCTTCTTTCAGTACTTTCCCATGTATCATCTTTATTATATAAAAAGAATAATGTCATTGAATCTGCCCAAATTAATAAGACTTTTTTAGCATCTATTTTATAATTTAGATCTAGTTTTGTTTCTTCATGATTAATTGGTTTATCATAATTATCGTTTAATTCAAGCCCATCTTTATATTTATTTCCTTTAGGTGGTTGTCTATCTCTTACTTTATCATAAAATTGTCTATATGGTTTATTATATATGGGTGCATAACTTTCATCTATATTATGTAATTCTTGTTTAGAAGTTCTAGCTGGATTATGTCCTCCTCCAGTATTCATTAAAACTTGGTATTCACTTATATCAGTTAGGCTTAATTGATCAAAATTTTCTATTTGCAAATCTAACTCTTCATTCATTTTTATCTTCTTTCTCTTCTATTTTTAATTTTCCTAGTGATTTTTCTCTAAATTCTTCTTCTTCTTCTAATATCTTTGGTAATATATTTTTTCTAAATTTATCATCCATACTCCATGTCTCTATTACTATATTTTCTTTTTCTATATGTTTTTTTCCTATTCGAATCATTTCTTTTTCTATAAGTTTTTTATCTATTTTCTTATCTTTATTCTTATTATTTTCTTTTAATTCTCTAATCTCAATTTCTAATATATTTATATCATTTATTGTTTCTTTTACTTCATTTCTCAATTCTTGTACATCATTTATTAACATTTTTATTAATGATTCTAATTCTTCCATATATTCACTTATTGACATCTTAATTTTTTCTTATTTCTAATTCATAAGTTAATTTGCATCTTTTATCTTCTTTTTTATATATTATTTTTCTAAATCTTTTCTCAACTATTTCTGGATCGACTAATTCTTCTTTAACTATAGTAAAATATTTGCTCTCAAGTCTTAGCCTTTCATATTTTCGTTTTGTTAATTGTCTATTATTTGGTATTCTCACTCTTTCTGGTATTAACATTATATTTCCTATTTCTTCTTGTATTTTATTCATTTTTAAAAGTAATTTATTTAATTTTTGATGAGTATTATCAATTGTACTCATATTTTTCTTTATATATAAATTATTTTCTTCATCTTCATATATATTAATAATTTTTTCATATGTATAAATGTCTTTCATTCTTTCTATTATTAATTTTTCTAATATTTGTTTCTTTATTTCTTTAGGAAGTTCTTTAATTATTGTCAAAGTTATTATTTTTAATTTATTATGAATAGGTTTTAAAAATATATAACTACCTTTTTTTTCTTCTAAACACCAATAATTATCTATTTTTCTTATTTTAATTTTAATGATCTCTATGGCTCTGATACCAATAAATAGGGGTGCTACTTAGAGCGAACATAAATCAAATAAATTGGTAATCTATTAAAATTCATGAAGTATTTGATTTTTTTAAGGACTAAATTGAAAGATTTCTATATTTCATCAACTTATTATGTAATATTATAAAGGGAGTATTTTGGGTATCAAAATTAGCCAAAGGCTATTTTGGAAAAATGACCTTTCTATTTGGGTTATTTCCATGTATTTCCCCATTGAAATACTATATAAAAATAAATGGTGTGAATGAAAATATAAATTAGAGGACTATTTCAACATAAGGATCCGAAATGCCTATATAATCTTAAATCATTATTTCAAGATAATGAAAAACATTTAAGTAGAAAGGACCTATGATGTTGTACACTTGTCATGAAATTGACTCATTTTTCATTTGAATAATATTATTTAGCACAAGTGGTGTTCAAACACCAATCTAGGTGACATAATAAGTTTAATTAAATAAATTATGTGACAATGATAAGAATATATCATTTAATGGCATGCAGTTGCTATCTAAACTGGTGCTTGACACTAGTGATGCTGAATTAACATCACTCTTTTCCTTTAGATATCAAATAAACTGATATAGCAAAAGCTTGAAAAAGAACAAAAGTCGCACAAAAACTACAACTTTTTTATTCGCTCACGAATACCAAGAAAGAAAAAAAAGTTTTGGAAAACATCTCAAGATTTTAATCAGATCCAATGAATTGTCATAAGGCTTACAATTTATATTTAAAGTAATGATTAATATCTGACTAATGATAAACTTCTTGATAATGACTAATTTTACATAATGATGAGATTTATAGATAACGGCTAACTCTAAATGAAATTAAAATTCTAATTTAATTTAGGTAAACAAAATTATCCTACAAATAGAAATACAAATTTTTGAAAATGAAATTTGGTCGGAAAAGATCGAATATCCTGACAAAGCGCTGCATTTTCCTAATTGCGTTGTTTCCACCCAAAATTATCCAAAAATGGACACTCCAAAAAATTAAGCATTTCGACATCGGTCCCACTTCTCCATGAGAACTACTTCTTTCTAAAGCATCATTATCAATGTTATCCCCACACCATGGCAAAGGGTGTTTGACATTAAAAATATCAGAATTATGGATATGCCAGGTACCATCAAACGATAGGCATTTAGGTTAATTTTCGCAATCGGTCCAATATTCTTTGCTGAAAACTTGATATATTCATGAACAATGACATGATCCTTTGTCAGCACTGCCTATACAAAATTTCTGACTTCAAATTCTGCCTCTCATCTCTCCACGTCTGCATCTTGTTTATACTTGGCATTTGCAACTTGCAGATGCTCATGAATCTTTTCATTAATATATTGCAGTTGTACAACAAAATCCTGAGCCTTACCATGCACTCATAACTGATCGCGTATTGGGGTTAAATCAAGTGGACATTGAGGGACCACACTGTTGACCTCCAAAAATGGCTCCAACAGGGTCCCTAGCTTCGTCCCCTCGAAATCTGTGCAAGTAGCACCCCGTCAAGAGACAAAGGCGGTCGGAGGAGAAAAAGGTCCGGCGACTGTTTGCACTCCGACGATCAAGTCAACGGCTGGACGAAGATAGATATATAGAGTGCAATAGTATGGAGATGGGGGTTTGGCTAAGGTGTTTAGGACATACCTTGATTGTATGAGTTGAATCCATATATATAGAGAAATGGATGTGAAGCGGGCCAAACGGGTTAGTGGGTCTAAGTTTGAGCCCAATACGAGGTGAACAAAATAATAGGCGCCTCGGTAGGCGTTTCGGCAAGACTTCTTAGGGCCTCGGCTGCACCTCAGTTGGCCTTGTTAGAGCCTCGGCTTTGGGGCCCAACACTAATGGGTCTGGTTTGGGTCCAATAAGATGGCCTAATATGGAGTGATAATTAATAGGCGTAACAGTAGCCTTCCCAAGTTCAAGTCGTATTATTTATATGCGGGTCAAACTTGAAATATAAACTTCAAGTAGGTGAGGTCTTACAGATTGCCTCAGAAAGATGGGTAGCTCCAATAAGTGAGGACTTACGAATTGCCTCGAGAAACATGAGTAGCTCCAATAATGGAGGACTTACGAACCGCCTCAGAAAATGTGTCAGAATAAGCGCAATAAGATGACTCAATATGATGTGATAATTCATAGGCGTAACAGTAGCCCTCAAGTTCGAGTCGTATTATTTATATGCGGGTTGAACTTGAAATATAAACTCTCAAGTAGGCGAGGTCTTACAGATTGCCTCAGAAAGATGGGTAGCTCCAATAAGCGAGGACTTACGAATTGCCTCGAAAATATGCATCAATATCGAATAGGGGAGGACTTACGAATTGCCTCGAAAGATATACTGCATATATTTTTTGAAAATTTCGGCAGCATCTCCCCTGTAATATGGACTAAACCAATCCTGTAATACAATACAATATATCCACAGCACATATACCAAATAAATTTGGGGTCCATTTGCCCCTTCAAATGCTCATAAGGTATAACATATCACATTTTTTCCAGATATGTGTAGAGGGTCTATCATGCACTATAATAAATCATGTGCTCGCACAACTTAGTGTATCGATAATGCTATAGTGAAGCAAGTAACATAATGTCGACAATAAAATGAAAATGATAATAATACGACATACATACTGGCTTTGATGAAAATAATGCATGATATGGTAGCAGTGATATGTCATTCATGCTTGGGAACAGTAATGTGATGCGTATGCTAGTAGTAATATGCAGCCCCAAATATATATATACGGGTCAGACTTGAAGTACCACTGTGATAAAGTTGATGTAGAGACAATGCTTTGAATGTAAGTAGAATAGGTGAAAAGGGCGATGCTTTGGATGCAGAGGCGATGCTCTAATTGTAGTAGCAGAGGTGATGCTCTGAATGTAGTAGTAGAGGCGATGCTCTGGATGTAATAGCGGAGGCGATGCTCTGAACTGAATATAAGTAGCTGTACTGATACTAAAGCATATTGATGTATACCAGCCGTTGACTTTTTAAGATCAGCTGATTGTATGGTTGCTGCTGCGGTTGTAGGTTCAATTGTTTCTACCGAAGCACTGACTCATAGGACGAAGCATGGGAGATGCTAAAGCTTGTGAAGCTGAAGATCAGGACACATCTCTGATCGAGGCACTGACATATAGGAGATGATGCGTGGGAGATGCTGAAGCTTGTGAAGCTGAAGATCGGGACACATCTTCAAGGAAGGAGCTCATCTGGCACCGGTGCACTGACCCACAGTGGACGACGCGTTGGGAGACGGCTAAAGCTTTGTAAAGTTTAGGAGTGAATGCAGCTACTGAGGCGATGACCCACAGGGGACTCCGCGTCAGGTGTGTCTAAGCTTTGTAAAGTTGAGTGAGGAGCTCATCTGCCACTAGTGTGCTGACCTACAAGGGGCGACGCATTGGGAGATCGCTGAAGCTTTGTAAAACTCAGGAGGGAACACAGTTACCGAGGGATGATCCACATGGGACTTCGCGTCAGGTGCGTCTAAGCTTTGTAAAGCTGAAGAATAAGCTCATCTGCGAAAACAATGCGGGAGATAGCTGAAGATCAGTAAAGCTTTTGCAACGCTGCAACCGAGGCGATGACTCGCAGGGGACTCCGCGTCGGGAGGGTTGAAGCTTTGTCAAGCTATGGACATCATCTGGTGAGGCGGGGGATAGATGTCCTGTGAATAAGTCTCGAACTATTGGAGCTTTAGTGACTTGCCTCGGAATGACGAGGACTTAGAGTCAGGGTCGACGATAGTGAGAAGTGAGGAAGATATCTTGCGGAGCCTTGAATGAATATCTGATGAATTGTCAAACTGTCGGAGTCTTATAAGTCGGCCTCGGATAGATAAGGACTTAGAGCTAAGCTCGACGATAAGGAGGCGAGGAAAAGATATCTCGCGAAGCCAGGAATAAACATCTGGCGAATAGTCAAACTATCAGAGTCTTATAAGTTGGCCTCAGATAGACAAGGACTTAGAGCTAGCTCGACGATAGTGAGGTAGGAAATAAGCATCCCGCGAAGCCAGGGATAAATATCTGATAATTTACCTCGTCCTTTATTCAAGGAACATAGACTTATAAGATACCGCCTCTTCCTTTATTCAAGGAAAGAGGACTTATAAGATACTGCCTCTTCCTTTATTTAAGGAACAAGAACTTATAAGATACCGCCTTTTCCTTTATTCAAGGAACGAGGACTTATAACATATCGCCTCTTTCTTTATTCAAGAAATGAGGACTTCGGATTGTGGCCTCTTCTTTAAGTGATGGTGGGCTGGTTCGGTAATTCTTCCACTTAAAATTATAGCCTTGGCGATTAGTAGTCGAAAGGGCCTTGAATAAGAGAAATCCCTGCTTAAGCATCTCATTGTACACTTTGTGGGCCTTTCCCAATATAGTGAGATGGCCGAGGTTTGTAGTTTGCCCGCAAAGTCGTCGAAATTTATAGTAGCACATCTCACGCATCTTCCACATTTGGTCATAGCGGAAAACTGAATAAATCCACTAAGATGCGAATTAACAAATTTGACAGGCTCAAATTTTTCGCTTGGACATTGCCTCTCAATAACTCCCAACAGAATGCCGTGCCCAAGACCCCAATTGAAGCCACACTAGATTGCATAATAAGTTAATAACCTTTGTTTGATTGTTGGCACAAGCTTTATGTCATGGCAAACTCAGATTTTGTTGTGGAAAATTAACAGCCGTGTTGTTGTGAACGGTGAACCGTGAATGCACTTAGCTTCAGCCAATTTCCTCTTCTCATACAAGACGCCATTAACATGGGCCACTGGAGAGAGAAATTTTTGAATTAAAATACTATAATTTACTTCATGGATCTGCCCAGGTTAATTGCAGAGGCTGAAGTAGAAGGACCCGGAAGAACTGAAGCCGGGAAGAGCCAAAGTCTAGGAGAACCGAAGTTGAAGGGCGGAAGGCTGAGGTGGGTGGAAAAACCGAAGTCATCCTTCCAGATGATTCCAGCAGCCGAAGTGAAAGCCCCCGAAGTGGAAGAACCGAATTGAAAGGATTGAAGTGGAAGGCTGAAATCTGTCTTCTACTACGATTTTAGCCAACCGAAGTGTTCAACAAGCCCAGGTGATTGAACATACTTGGAAGGGTTGAGGAAGATGCCGAAATTTACCTCATGGGTCTGCCCAAGTCAATTGTAGTAGCTAGAGTGAAAGAGCCAAAGTGGGTGGAAGAACCGAAGTCTCCTTTTGTTATGATTATGGCAAACCCGCTAAAATGGAATGTTGAAACGAGGCTGAAGTGAGAAGAATCGAGGTAGTAGAGCTACAGAACTGGGAAGCTGAAGCGTGAGGCCGAAGCAAGAATCGAAGCGGGTGGAACCGAAGTCATCCTTCCATGGTTATTCTAGCAAACTAGATGTCCAAATGACTCCAGCAGCGGAAGTGGACGAACCGAATTGGAAGGGTTGAAGTGGAAGGATTAAAGTCTATGATTACAGCAAGCCGAAGTGTTCAAGAAGCCCAGCTACCTTAATATATTTGGAAGAGATGCGGGCCAAGAGAAATAAACTTGTTGAGCTCAATATTTGTGTGGCTCAATGAAAATAAATGATAGGCCCAATTATTCATACCCATTACTGGATCTCAATTAGAAGCTTTCAAGCCCTTCTTACTTCGTGGACTGTTGGGCCAGACTTTAAGAATTAAAACCAACCACTTAATGGTATGACCCGGCCCAACAAGAAGACAATAAGCAGCACATGGAGTAGCTGAAATCTGATGGCAAGTAGGTAGCAAAAGCCTACCCATCTATGTTAGCAAAAGTCTGGAAAAAAAGAGATTGACAGCCCATCCTACATGCTACCATCAAATCTTATACCTATCAACATTAAATGCTAAAATCCGGTGGCCAATATCAAAACCCATGCATCTCCAGCCACGTGGAGTTTTTCGTGCATCAACAGCTTCATGGGATGAGAAAATATTTCAGTCTGGGACATTTCATCGAACATCCATTGGGCAATCAAAAATGGAGTGATTTGTAGCAATTAATTTGTAAACACTTTTTTCCACACCCGCTCTTCCACCATCTTCACAACAACCATAAATTCAAACCAACCATTTCAAGAGGAACATAGCTTGAGAATAAAAGTATGTACCGGACGGCTTTTTGCAAAGCTTGTTGCCATGGCAGTGGAGAGGCTCGACGATGTAGCATGCTGGGCTACCAAATTTTTTTCTTTGACCGTGGTAGTATCTTCTTGCAGCAATGGAGTGGAATCTTAACTGTTTTGTCGGTGTCATTTCTTTTGTTGGTGGCTCCAATTTTTTAGGAGAAGTAATGGAAAGATCCCCCCGTTTGCTGGAGAGTTTTTGGTAGACAATTAACTTCATTTTTGTGGTGTGTTTTGCATTTTCTTTGCTGCTGGGCTTCTCCAATGAGTCGGTGGAAAATGGACCAGCAATAATGGGGACCAAACAAAGAAATCCCTTTCACCATCCACTTGTAAATGCTTATGGAATAAGAGATAACTTTTTCTTTTTGTTGTTACCTTGTCTGCCACTTTGATTTCTTGCCGAAAATTCTCCTTTTTCAAGGAATTTTACACGCCTCTGTTAGTCCTTCTAGTGGCTATGTTTTTTGCCAAAGATAACCATTTTCATGGAGGGTTTTTCAACCCTTTGTTGGCCGGCCATAACCATTTTTTATGGTAGATTCCAGTAGTTCCATTTTATTTTCTTTGGTTGCTATTCTTGCTTCTTTTTGGTAGAACAAAGTTGGCCGGAAATTTTTCAATTTCCAGTGAACTTTTGTGCGTGGATTTTTCAACCCTTGATCATCGGAAATCTCCTTTTTCAAGGAAATTTCCGCGCCTCTCAGTCAGTAGCTATCTTCCATCATTCTTCTTCATTTCTTCGTTGCTGTCTTTGCTCATTTGGTACAACACTGACCGGAAAATAAAATCCTTTTGTATGTGGTATAACATGGTTAATGTAACGATTCCCACAGATGGCGCCAATCTGCTTACCTCCAAAAATGGCTCCAATAGGGTCCCTAGCCTCATCCCCTCAAAACCTGCGCAAGTAGGACCTCGTCAAGAGGTAAAGGCGGCCGAAGGAGGAAAAGCTCCGGCGACCGTTTGCACTCTGTCGATCAAGTCAACGGTCGGACGAAGATAGATATATAGAGTGCAATAGTATGGAGATGGGGTTTTGGCTAGGGTATTTAGGACATACCTTGATTTAGTGAGTTGAATCCATATATATAGAGAAATGGATGTGAAGCGGGCCTAAAGGGTTAGTGGGCCTAAGTCTGAGCCCAATACGAGGTGAGCAAAATAATAGGCGCCGCGACAAGCACTTCAGCTAGACTTCTTAGGGCCTCGGCTGCGCCTCGGTTGGCCTTGTCAGAGCCTCGTCTTTGGGGCCCAACACTAATAGGCCTGGTTCGGGTCCAATAAGATGGCCTAATATGGAGTGATAATTAATAAGCATAACACACACCATAAACTACGTTGAAAGGACTAACCTGCACTCAGATTTATAGCATGGTTGCTAGCAAACTCCATTTGACATATACTCGATTGATTCACCAGCAAAAAACACAACAAATCTCCCAATGAACTGATAACAACTTCATCTGACTATTTGTTTATGGATGGTTGCTCTACTGAAATCCACTCGAGTATTGACCAGATGCCATAGACCCCTCCAAAAGTGATTAAGAAAATGAGTATACACTTCAGATACAATAGATTTAGGAAGTCCATGTAACCGGTATACTGCATGAAGATATAATAATGCCACGTTGAGTGTTTTTACTGTCTTCTTGCAAGGGATGCAATTTACCATCTTTGAAAAATTGATCCACAACTACAAAGATAGAATCAAGAAGGCCCAAAACAAAATCCATGCTCACATCAGTCAAGACTGGGTGGTTGAGATAAATAGTGACATGTATAATCTAGCATTTGTAGTCTTTTCCCTTTGAAAGATATAACTCCTTGAAGGCCGGGTCGTATGACATGGTTCAACAAAATATAACCACTTATTTTCGCATTTTCGACCAGTAATAGGATGAAGCGACAAGTTGTAATGTACGATCAATACCCCTGTGTCCTTCATTATACAATTCCAGAATAATTTTAAAGTGGGAGGCAGTTAGGAATTCATAGTTGATTTCCTTCATAGAAGAAACTGTCAACCTACACAATCTTTGACTGGGCACTCACCTATAACTTCGGATAATTACTGAAAAATAAGGATCACAAGCCTGATACCTCTACTTGCAACTCCGTTAAGAGAGATTAACGCCTACTCAATGCATCGCCACATGTTCAAAGTGCTTGTCTTGTGTTTAATTACGAAAGAAGCTGCCGCAATTATGAAATCTAGGTTTCATGTTGAGAGGACACTTTATCTCGAGTACTTGGTGTCTAAGGACATCATGATCCACCTATAACACACTCTTTCTGAAATAAATAGTGTTGCCAATGTCGAATTGCTTAGACTTCAGCATCAAACTCCACATCGTATGTATTATATCGAGATTCAGGGCTTGAGAGCTTTTCACTTAAATAAGCCATAGGCCGACCAATTTGACCAAAAATCGTACCAATGCCAACATTTGAAGCAGCACAATGTAACTTAAAAGGCTGGGTAAAATCAGGTAATACAAAAATCTAAGTGGAAGTCAGCTTCTATTTAATCAGTCGAAATGATTCATTTGCCTTAGGACTCCAATGAAACCTCCCAATCTTAATACAAATTGTTGACCTCGAAAATTGGTCCTTCCACGTGGCCAACTGAGAGCTACTCCACGTATTCCTCCCTGCACACAATCAGCGAAAGGTCAGACGCACACGGCAGGGACTAGCGGGGGTGGTGGCGACCGTATACACTCCGACGGTCAAGTCAGGTTTAGGTGGTCGGAACAATACCTAGGGGTTGTGCAAAATAATGATAAGGGGGAGGAGAAATATATAAGCTTGCTATGGAGTACTATATAGTAAGAGTTTTCTTTCCTTTGCCTCTTGCCAAACCTTGGGTATTTATAGGTGGGATGAGATGTTGGATGTGGAACACGTGTATACATCTGATGGTATGAGGCGTCCGCTCATAGGCGTCAATAAGCCACATCTGTAGAGTGGGCGGACAACTTGTTTCTCCTGAGTTGAATTGACATAAAGTTGATAAGTCACATCAACTAGCCTCATGGAGACGTCAGATCAATCTAAACCTTAGGTACAGGAAGGATCTTGGCACAAATCTCTTTCTGAAATTGGTGACGAATCTTCTAACCGGGGTCTACTTGGCCTCGACCTCGACCTCGACCTCGAGGACGAGGTGCTTCGGTCAGGTCAGTAGTAGAAATCGCCTGTACTTCGCAGCGTGCTACTAGGTTGCAGACATTGCGGATATCACTTCGGAAACACTTCGAACGGGTCTTTATCAGGTTGGAAAATATGGTGCATGTGGATCAGATAGGGGCGTAATAGTGGTCCCCCAAGTCCAGGTATTAATATTTTTATCATGGGTGGACTTGCTTTCCTGACCGAATGTATATTTCTCGATACTGGGGATCGCTACTCGTGGGAGTTTGGGGGTTGATCTTTTGCAGTAATCGAGGTCATGATCCTAGGCAGATGTGCCAAAGTTTCATTACTGTGTAAGGGAAAAAATAACCGATGTGAGGTCGAAGCACTGCAAGACGGGACGATTAGTAGGAAAAGAGGTCAACATGACGACCGAGGCGATGTCCCAGAGGGGGCTCGCGCTAGGTGCGTGTAGGCTATGCGAAGGTGAGCGAGGAACTCATCTGCCACCGGTGTGCTGACCCACAAGGACGACGCGTTGGGAGATGACTAAAACTTTGTAAAGCATGGGAGGGAACGCAGCGTCCGAGGTGATGATCCACAGGGGACTTCGCGTCAGGTGCGTCCAAGCTTTGTAAAGTTAAGTGAGGAGCTCATCTACCACCGGTACGCTGACCCACAGGGCTGACGCGTTGGGAGATGGGCTAAAACTTTGTAAAGCATGGGAAGGAATGCAGCGTCCGAGGCGATGACCCACAGGGGACTTCGCGTCAGGTGCATCCAAGCTTTGTAAAGTTGAGCGAGGAACTCAATCCGAGGCGATTCAAACGTCAAATGATTTGACAACTGTTGCGTGTTTCCAAGGTGACAGTTGGGTGCCATGCCCATTCTCCTAAAAGGCTGTTGCGGCTACTTATTATTATTAATGGCTGGTTGTAACCGAGGTAACGCATTTTAAGCAAGCGTGAATGTCACAATGACATCTTGGGCGTAGATCAAATTTGGCGTTTCATTTCAATGGCCTAGATTGAAGATGCGATGAACGGCTTAGATTGATCGCATTTGAATTCGACGATGGAGGTTAGATTTATCTTTCTATAAAAGGAGGACTTTGAGGTTCTCTCAGGCTTTCTACCCTTGCGAAACAAACAATATATTTTGATCTCAAGTCATTGGCGATTTTTGGCATTTTCTAAGCAATTCTAGCGAGAAAATTGAACTTCCAATGACCTTACACCATTTCCGTCTAGGAAAACCTTCAAACTCATAAGTTTTAGTACCTTTTAGGGCTTTTAAATATTGAAAAAATGGCCTCAGAGGGGAGTTCTAGTTCAGGGAGGGGGTTAGAACTAGTGAGGATGGACGAGCCCATTGTGGCGACCTCCTCAGAAATAGCCGAGGCAATAATAGGGGGAAAATTATATGGAAGCGACCGAATAGCCCAGCAGATACTTCTGTGCATTGGGGGCATCGGACTACCCATCCAAATTAAGAGAGGCCGACCTGGGGAGACTTAGGACAAAGTATAGGATCCCCGATAGCATAGATTTGATCCTTCCTGGGCCGGAAGAGAGAGCCTGCTACCCTAGGTCGGGCTATGTGGCCATTAGCGAGACGATCCTTAGGGCCGGACTTAGGCTGCCAGCTCACCCATTCTTTAGGATAGTGCTTAGATCTTATGGGCTAGTCCCAACGCAACTCAATCCGAACTCATGGAGCCAAATGGTGGGCTCCTGGATGTTGTGAAAAGAGGCATCATTAGGGGTGGAGATGCCCCTCTCCGTCTTCCAGACCCTTTATATACCTAAGGTAACTGCCAGGGGGAGATAAGACCCCGGGATGGTATTACCTTACTTCATGGGGTTCTCACACTCCATTCGTGCTCGATCTGTCGAGCTCCATCAAAGAATGGAAGAGCTCGTGGTGTTGGGCCGCAGGGCGATGGGACACGATGGAGGGGGACCCCTGGCGCCTCTTACGATCTCGATGAAGTACTCTACACTTAGTGAGTATAGTAGTTGTCTTTCCTTATATTTCTCTTCGGTTCGAATTGTGCCTAACATTTACATTTCCTTTGTAGGTGCTCTTCCTCGGTGCGAGCTGTCATCCGAGGACTTTGAAACCATTTGCATCATTTATCAGCTGCCCCAAAAGAAGAGGTCTTACCATAAGCTGACCCAAAATAACATCCACTTCATTACTCACGATCTGATGGCATCCCAAGGTAGCTGGACCAAAGTTTTTACCCGTTATTCTAAACTCTCAACACTTGTACTAATTCATCATTCGCTCTTTGTAGACAACTTTAATAAGAAGATGTCGGTACGCCCCGACTTTAAGACCATCCAGAAGATGATGGCAAAGGCACGAGCGTTGAAGGCCTCATCCTCCTCCTACAAAAAGCAAATGGAGGATTTGGTGGAAGTCAGTAAGAGGCTTCAGCCTCCGATGGAGGAGGAGGTACCGGAGGACCCGGAGGCTGACCTTTGGAGGAAGGGCAAAAAGAGTGCCGCCCCTCCAAGACGCCCAACTATGGCGAGGCCACTCCCTATTTTGAGGCAAACCACAATTCCCATCGGGGTGGCCATTCCAGAGAAGAGGCCCATCCCACATGAGCTTGCCACTGCCCTGACCACAACACCCCTTGCTGTTGTGCCAATTGATCAAGTGCCGGGGCAGCAAAAGAGGAAGAGGCCTTGTCCCTCTGATGAGGTCGACTTTTTGGACACAAACCTGGAGGAGCCCGTAAGGGAAGTGTTGGAGGCTCTTTCTCCAGAAACAGCTGTGGTGGCGGTGGTCCACAGCAAATACTGGATTGAGGAGTGGAGGGACCACACCCCTTCCTACACGGATGAGGATTTGGTGGCTGCAAATAGCGCCTACGTGGCTCGGGCCCTGAGTACAAGCATCCAACTTGAGGGCTTGGTGATGGATCTGAACTCCAAGAG
Organism: Olea europaea var. sylvestris; assembly: GCF_002742605.1. Taxonomy (NCBI): domain Eukaryota; kingdom Viridiplantae; phylum Streptophyta; class Magnoliopsida; order Lamiales; family Oleaceae; genus Olea; species Olea europaea. The sequence goes on along the minus strand of NC_036253.1, from coordinate 20,272,012 downwards.
GGAGGACCTCGCCAAGCGTCTCGAGGAGGCGATGCACTACGAGGATGCCGTGCGAGCGGCCCAGGCCAAGGCCACGTAGGCGGAGGAGGGGAAGAAGGAACCTAAGGCCCAGCTAACTACGCCAAAGCAGAAGTGAAGCGGTTGAAGAAAGAGTTGTATGAGGGAGAGTGCCAAGTGGCTGCTGTGACTCGACGGCTTGATCACGCCAATGAGCACCACAAGCTCACCACCGAGGCTCTGGAGGCCTCCAACAAAGAGAAGGCGGAGCTGAGGAAGAAGGCAGAGGCTCAGTCAGAGGAGATTGCCTCTTTGAAGGAGGAGTTGAAGTCTGCAGGGGAGGTGGCAATTCAGAACTTCATTGACCACTTTGAAGATCATCCCCTGTATGACGACTTTGCCAATTTTCGGGTCTCATGGAGTGTCTAAAGCTTATTGGGTCGACTGAAGGAGGTGCACCCCACTTTGGACATCTCCTCATTGGAGGCAGAGTTCGGGGGGCCAACTGGAGGTCGGCCTGATAGGCTTGCTGAGGAAGCTCTGGAGGCCCCGGAGGCAGCCGATGTAGAAGTCTCTCCAGCAGAATAGGGCTATCTTTTGTAATGGCTTCGACCTCCTTGTACTTAAATTTATTCAATGAAATGAAATTTTTGCTAAGTATTTGTGCTTCTGCTTTTTTTTTCGATCTGTTCATACTTGTATGAATGACGAGCGTCAGACTAGTTACCTCGTAATAGTAACCAGTTAATAATTGTGGATCAGACCACTCAAGTTAATATAAGTTGAATCACTTAAGCGAATATGAAGCAACTATTAATGCTAACTTGTTAACAATTTGAGATCGGACCACTTAAGTTAATATGAAGCGGACCACTTAAGCAAACATGAAGAGCCCCTTAATAATTGAAGATCGGAACGATTAAGTAAACCTATTGAAGGACTGGGGAATCTATTTACTAACTGATGTGGCTCAGAACCTAAGTTTCATTACTTGAGATAAATTACACCACCCTTTACCAAGGCGATTCCAGCACTTAGTTAAGGAATTTACAATTGAGATCAGATCAAAACAATCGATTCATTATACCATATTGAGATCGGATCGGAACAAAGGCTTATCATTGATAGTACTTCCTCAAGTGTTCGATGTTCCACTGATGAGGCACCGCCTTTCCTGCCATGTCTTCAATTTCGAAAGTACCAGGTCAAGATTCCCGACGGATGCGGTAAGGGCCTTCCCAGTTCGGGCCAAACACTCCTGACTCGGTTGGTTTGGAGGATTGGAAGACTCTTCTGAGGACGAGGTCGCCCAGGCGAAGAGTTCTATTTCTGACTTTGGAGTTGTAATAGCGGGTCATCTTTCGATGACACTTTGCCGAGTTCACTTGGGAGGCATCCCTCTTTTCCTCAAGAAGGTGTAGTTCACTTATTTGAGCCTCGTCATTGCTGATCTCATTGAAGTGTATCCATCGATGTGATGGGACCTCAACTTTGATCGGACTCATGGCCTCGGCTCCGTAGGTCATGGAAAATGGTGTTTCACCTGTTGCAGTCCGGAAAGAAGTTCTGATAGCCCAGAGGACGTGGGGGAGTTCGTCAACCCTGGTCCCCTTTGAGGTATCAACCTTCCTTTTCAGGGTGTGCTTGATAGTCTTGTTCACTGCTTCAACTTGCCCATTTGCTTGGGGGTGATGAGGTGTCGAGAAGTCCGTCTTTATGCCCAGTTTGTCACATAAGTCTCGCATCTTCCTGTTGTCGAACTGCCTTCCATTATCAGACACTAAGGAGTGGGGAATGTCGAATCTACAAATGATGTTCTTCCAGACGAATTTGGTAGTATTCGCCTCGGTAATCCTGGCAAGGGATTCTGCCTCGACCCACTTAGTGAAGTAGTCAATGGCGACAATGGCAAAAGTTGCACTTCCTCTTCCTTTTGGGAGTGGACCAATGAAGTCAATGCCCCACTTGGCGAACGGCCAGGGCTGGTTACTACGGAGAGGCTCTGATCAGGTTGTCTTTGTAGGTTCGAGAAGTGCTGGCACTTATCACATTTCTGGACAAACTGGCAAGCATTCCTTTTCAGGGTCGGCCAGAAGTAGCCTTGACAGAGAACCTTGTGTGCTAGAGCCGTTCCTCCGGAGTGATTTCCACAGATTCCCTCATGGATTTCCCTGAGTATGTATGTGGTCTCTTCACCTCCTACGCATCGAAGAAGTGGCGAGGCAAAGCCTCTTTTGTAAAGGGTACCTTCTTGTAGGACGAAGTGTGCTGCCCTTCTTCTTAACTTCTTCGCCTCGCTTCTAGAAGCAGGTAGTATTTGATCCTTCAGGTAGGCGATGATAGGCTGCATCCATAATGGGATGCCTTCTATCCATAGTATCTCTTCAGCCCCGTAGGTGGAGGGCTTTGATAAGTGCTCAATAGGGACGACCTTTAGCAGTTCTGAATCCATGCTGCTGGCCAATTTTGAAAGGGTGTTTGCATGTGCATTCTCTAGACGGGGGACCTGAGTCAGTTCGAACCTTTCAAAATGAGGAACTATGTCCAGAACCAACTTCAAGTATGCAATCATGCTACCATTAAAGGGCTACGAAGTTCCCATTGACCTGATTTACTATAAGTTGAGAATCACTGCTCGCCAGGAGCCTTCTGACCCCCATCTCCTTAGCAAGTCTAAGACCTGCCAGAAGGGCCTCATATTCAGCAGCGTTATTTCAGGCTTTGAAGCCGAACCTCACTGCACAATTTAGCTTGTGGCCTTCCGGGCTTTCCAACACGATTCCTGCCCCTGCGCCAGTCTCTCCCGAAGACCCATCTACGAACAGTTTCCATATGGGGGGCTCGGCTGGTTCCATTATCGCCTCCATTTCTGGGGCTTTGACAAACTCAACCATAAAATCAGCAAGGGCCTGGCCCTTGAAGGCGTGTCGAGGTCGGAACGTTAGATTGAACTCACTGAGCTCGATTGCCCATTTTAGCAGGCGTCCTGATGCGTCTGTTTTCTGCATCACCTGTTTTAGTGGGAAGTTGGTGAGAACTTGTATTGAGTGGGCCTGGAAGTATGGCCTCAGTTTTCTTGAGGCTGTGATAAGGGCGAGTGCCAATTTCTCCATGTCTGGGTAGCGTGTTTCAGCTGGGAAAAGTGCTTTGTTGATGTTGTACACTGGCAATTGCCGCTCACTTTCTTCTCTGACTAGGATGGCGCTGACCACCACGTCCGAAACCGCTAAGTACAGTAGTAAAGACTCATTCGGTTGAGGTTTCGACAAGAGGGACGCCTTCCCAAGGTGCTTTTTCAGAGCCTCGAAGGCTTCTTCACACTCCGAAGTCCATTGGAATTTCTTTCCTTGTTTCAGCACATTGAAGAAATGCAAGCTTTTATCTGGGGCTCAGGAGAGGAAGCGACTGAGTGCGACTATCCAACCGTTGAGACTTTGGATCTCCTTCGGTTTCTGAGGTGACCTCATCTCTAACAAGGCCATTACTTTCACTAGATTCACCTTAATTCCTCTCTGATTGAAAATGTATCCCAAGAACTAGCCCGATGCCACTCCAAAGGTGCGCTTGAGGCGATTCAATTTCATATTACACTTTCTAAGTATCTGAAAAGTTTGGTCGAGGTGACTCACGTGTTCGGCTGCCTGGAGGCTTTTGACCAGCATGTCGTCAATGTAGACCTCCATGGTTTTGCCAATGAGTTCGGCAAACATCATGTTGACCAACCTTTGATATGTAGCTCCGACATTCTTCAATTCGAAGGGCATGACTTTGTAGCAATACAGACCTCTGTCCGTAATGAACGATGTAGCTTCCTCATCAGGTCGGAACATGGGTATTTGGTTATACCCTGAGTATGCATCCATGAAACTCAGTAGTTCATGCCCAGTGGTAGAATCCACAAGTTGATCTATTCTTGGAAGTGGGAAGCTGTCTTTGGGGCACGCCTTATTTAAGTTTGTGAAGTCCACGCATACCCTCCACTTTTCGCTGGGCTTTTTCACTAGGACCGGGTTGGATATCCACCTTGTGTAGATGGCCTCTCTTATAAAACCACTGCGGCTAAGTTTGTTTACTTCTTCTTTCAGTGCCTCGTACCTTTCCGGATTGAGGGCACACCTCTTCTGCCTATGGGGGGGCATATGAGGGGTTGATGTTAAGGTGATGGCAACTGATCCTAGGATCTATCCCCACCATATTTTCATGTTTCCATGCGAAGAAATCTAAGTTCCCTTTCAGGAAGCTTATCATCTCTGCTTTTGCTTCAGGGGACAATGACTTTCCTATGCGCAAGACCTAACCGGGGTCTTCTGGGTTGGCGGGGAAAGTCTCCAATTCTTCCATTGGGGTTGCATTTGGTTCAGAGTCAATTATTCGAGGATATAACTCATCAAGAGGGTGTCCTTATTCAGGGACCTCTTCCATGTCGATGTCTCCCTCTTGTTCAGAGGTATGCCCTTGTTCAGGGGCGTCGAGCATTTCCACGTCTGTACTAACTTCAGCGGATACCTCAGTTAGGATTACATTAATAGTTCGGGGCTCGGACTTTCGCAGGGAGTTTAAGTGGCACTAGGGGTGCCGAACCCATTTCGACAGGCAGAGTGATCCGCCCTCATGGGATGATGCTGTCCCCGGTGAATCCAAATAGTGGGTCGGTCATGGGGATCAACCCATGTTTAATTTGCATTTTGTCAAAAGTGGAGCCGAACAATATGCTCACGAAACTGTCATTGTCAACAAGCATGCGTTTTAACCCGTTTCTAGCCACTACGGCTCTTACAACCAATGCATCACGATGGACGTGGTGAACCCCATTTGAGTCTTCCTGGGAGAAGGTGATTGGGGTCATCCTATCTGCTGCGTGCGACTCGTTGATAATGTAAGTGATTATTGGTGGGTCCTTTGCCTCCCTTGTGTAATTTCTCTAGGTATTCCTGGTGTTGCCACCTACGTGGGGTCCCCCCAATGATAGTGTCAATCTCCCTGATAACCTAGCTCCCAGAAAATTGGGCTTGGTTTCCCTGTCTTGATTGACCCCGGTCCCTTGATTCTCTTCTCCGAGGCGATTGTTCCCTGTGCCCTCTATCCCCTTTCCTCGGGGAGGCGGATCTGCGAGGATATTCGTTCCTACTAGAAGGGTGTGTGTTGCTTCAATCAAGGCGTCGATTGGCATCTCGGCACTCACTAGTGTCATGTCCATAGAGTTGATGGAACGTACAAAACCTTGCCCCTTACAAGGGTCTGTTTGACCTCTTCTTCTTCTTCTTCTTCTTCTTCTTCTTGTTATCAGCTCTTCCAAATGGTCCCGCTTCGACAGGGGTATTCTCATATGCCAACACCAGTACTGCATTCAATGTGGCAGAAGCCAGGGCCTGTCCAGATGCGAGAGCTATTGTATGACCTGCTTGGGTCCATTGCTGAGTAACAAGATGTGCTGCGGGTCCTCGACCTACCTGCCTCTAAGGCGGAAGGAGTCCCTATGCGGCACGATTGCGATGATCAATCATTTCTTCACTAACAATTTCCACTCTCATCATTTCCACGAGCTCGTCATATGTGGAGGGATTCTTGCTGCGCACGTCCCTCCAGAACAAAGTGTTCATGTTAAGCCCACCTTTCAGGGCTGAAAGGGCTTCTCTGTCAATGACCTGTTCACAGTAGGTGATTTCGTCTGTAAACCTGAGATAGCTTTTCAGCGTCTCCCCAAGGGCTGCCTCATATCTTGCAGGCGTTGTACTGATGCTTCTCCTTCCCTGCGTGAGAGGTACTGGTTCAAAAATGCTTTCTTCAGATCCGACCAACTTCTGATGCTTAGGGGAGGAAACCTGCTGTACCATACTTCGGCAGCCCCGCCTAGCGTTAAATGGAAGGGTCTGCATTTCAAAGTAGGCTAGGCTCCCCTAAGGCTCATCTGTGTCATATACTTGGTGAGGTGCTTCTCCGGGTCCCCATTTCCTTCATACTTGGGGATCTTAGGGGACATGAAATTTGCTGGCATTGGGAAGCTTCAGATCTCCCTTGAGAAAGGGAGGTTATCATCATCGTCGTCGATCCCATAAGATCGACAGGGCCCATCTGACCCTTCATCATCTTGAATGTTCTAGGGAGGTGGAGGTGCTTCTCCTCGACTTTCCTAGTCGATTAGGTTCCTCCCGTCTCTCCTATTTCTAGGAGGAGGGGGAGCATGTTCTTGTTCGTGATCTGGATGAACTGATCCTCTTACTGGACGGACCCTATTGCTAGGGCCCTCTCCTATCTGGTCGAAGATGCTTACCGACCTCTGGTCCTCATGTTCTTGAGAGAAATTTTCCCCCAAGTGTGGTTCTGATGGCTGGCTCCCTTGCACATAAGATGTGGCTTCGGCGTTCATCTCCCTTTCGAGGGGACGTTTTGTGTGCCGGCTCATGTGGCCTCGGGAGTGAGATACAGGAGCTTCCCGCACTCGGTAAGATCCTTTGGGCACTTGATAGCCCTGATGACCCTGGGCTTGCATGAAGAGTTCATGCATTGCCATATTTTGAGCTGCGATATCTCTCATACCCACAGCTATCTGAGTCATTCCTTCAGTGAGTATGGTTGTTCTTCCACCTCGGCGACGCCGGTGATGTGGTCTCTAATGAGTAACATTGTTATGGATTACCTCTTCTTCAAAGGCCTCTCTCATGGGGTTGTCGTCTTCATGGCTATAGCTCATCCTACCTCCTTTTTCAAGGGTGGTGAGAACTTGGATTGTAACTCGACTTTGTTCTTTTTCAAGAACGTCCCCTTTTCAGAGTTAGTCGCTAGTTTTTCGGTAACTTCTCCGATGGAGAATGCATAACTTCGAACGGGAAGTTTTTCCCACAGACGGCGCCAATCTGTTGACCTCGAAAATTGGTCCTTCCACGTAGCCAATTGAGAGCTACTCCACGTATTCCTCCCTGCGCACAATCAGCGAACGATCAGACGCACACGGCCGGGACCAGCGGGGGTGGTGGCGGCCGTATACACTCCAACGGTCAAGTCAGGTTTAGGTGGTCGGAACAGTACCCAGGGGTTGTGCAAAATAATGATAAGGGGGAGGAGAAATATATAAGCTTGTTATGGAGTGCTATGTAGTAAGAGTTTCCTTATCTTTGCCTCTTGCCAAACCTTGGGTATTTATAGGTGGGATGAGCCGTTGGATGTGGGACACGTGTATACATCTGACGGTATGAGGCGTCCGCTCATAGGCGTCAATCAGCCGCGTTTGTAGAGTGGGCGGACAGCTTGTTTCTCCTGAGTTGAATTGACATAAAGTTGATAAGTCACATCAACTAGCCTCATGGAGACGTCAAATCAATCTAAACCTTAGGTGCAGGAAGGATCTTGGCACAAATCTCTTTCTGAAATTGGCGACAGATCTTCTAACCGGGGTCCACTTGGCCTTAGCCTCGGGGGCGAGGTGCTTCGGTCAGGTCAGTAGTAGGGATCGCCTGTACTTCGCAACGTGCTACTAGGTTGCAGACATTGCTGATATCACTTCGGAAACACTTCGAACGGGTCTTTATTAGGTCGGAAAATATGGTGGTGCGCGTTCCGAGGCAGATCACATAGGGGCGTAACACAAATCATTATGATGGCACTGAAGTGTGGTAAGAACATGAAAACTATGAACTTTTGTCGACTTTGGCCATTGATTTACTGCCCGAACTTTTGCTGGGTCAACCGTTATCCCATCTTTTGAACTAAATATCCCAAGAATACTACACGGTCTGCCAAAAAGAACGCTCGGCTGTTGTAGCATAAAACTTGTCTCTATGAAGGACGACAAGAACTTTTCAAAGATGTCGCCAATGATCATCAGGGTTAGTACTATAAATTAGAATAACGTCAAAGTAAATAATGATAAATTTTACTAGTAAATGGACTGTATAAATTTTACTGATTTATTTACAATTTATCAAACAAACAACGCCTTAAGAAGTGAAGGTGGGAAAAAGACTGTATTGCCCTTTTAGAAATTATTCATTTTGGCCTCTTAAGTGGATTTAACGCGTCAAACTAACAGATTTGGATGATAGGAAATCTTTCATAATGTTTGGGCCATCCAGGAGGATTTTTCACCAAAATAAAAGGAAATGGGAATATACAAATCACATGAAATTAAGAGGACTATTTTGTGATCCAAAATATAAAAGTTCCCAAACTTCAAGGAACATATGCTCATTAGTTACACTCATAATCATTATAACACCTTTCGAGTATGCACAAACCAACATAATCATTATAACAATTTTCGAGTATGGACACACCAATATTTACGGTCATTCTGTTCCCCAATCATGCAGACTCGAAAGGTGTTATAATGATTATGAGCCTGAACATAAGGTATGTTATTTGAATTTCAGGAAATTTTATATTTTGAACCACAAAATATCCTTCAATTTAATTTGATTTGATCAGTTCGACAATGAGAATGGAGTTCGTGTGCATCAATGATTTAACCTTGTTAAGATTAATCATAAAATTAAAGTATCTATGTGACGTCTTCATACTTGCCCATCATACCCGACAAAGTATACTACATAAATTTTCCTTCAAATTCTAAAGATAGACTTGCCTAGTGGGCATTGTGAAAACAAAAGTCTGACATGTCATTGATATTCGAGGAGTTGTTCTGAGAATGATGAGTGCAACCTAAGATCATCCTCCATCATATATACAACCACCTCGATAACTCCGGAGTCATATCTTGAAGTACACATGGAGAAACCTGGTAACATTGGGAACTCCCCCGTGCTTAATACATCAGCAATAGATTTTTCAGTAGGTGAAGCCTCGATTTTCTTTAGTGACATGAAGATTATAAATTTTCAATCTAACGAAGGTTAAAAAAATATAGGTGAATTTAGAAGACTCCTATGGTAATGGCCATTTAGAAGTAGCGATCTGGTAAAAGTAGAACTGTTATATTCATCAAGAAAAGGTAAATGTTGGACGCGCGCAAGACAACGTAATCTATTTGCCTCTTGGGACTGGAATTTGTAGTTTGCAATCAATATCGGCTGAATGTCATTGAATTTTCTATGTAAATGCAATTTTTTTAACAAGTGAAAAGTATAGGTCTAGAAAATTAATATAGAAGGGGGAAGTTTCCAAATTTTTTTGCCCACTATTAATTCAAGTGAAGACAACGTTATTACGCCTCAATGAATTTTCGGCTAACGGTGTGCAACAGGTTTCCAGTTTTAACTGTGTTGAAAAACAATAATTCAATAACTTGGCTGTGATTCGGATCATGTGTTGATAATGGATAATGTTCATAACATGTGTAATTTATTTAATTATACATAGGAATGCCTCATCGCGACTAAATTTAATTTTTTTTGAGAAAAATATCAATTGTAATTAATCGAAGAGTGTAAGATAAAACACAAGATCTAACGTTATAAAACCACAAATCAAGAACATCCGATGTTGTGTTGAAGAGATGTCTATCTAATATGATTGTGTAAAACCCACACCTAGATGTCATAGTCACGAGCCTTTAGATAAGTGATCATTGAATACCTGCAACTATATGGCATCATAGCTATTGTTTTCATGAAAACTAAGTACTTAATCTAGTTTTCAATTAAATTCTACTTTAATCGAATAGCAAGATTAATTTGAAAGAATTTACATTAACATTCTAAAATCCAGGTCTAAATTAACTAATTAATTGAATTCGTTATGGAACTCTAGCAATTGGACAACGTCCAAACGCTAGAACTTTGAATCCTCCTACATTCATCACAACTCAAGATTTAGACAATACATATTCAGATATGAAAATCAACATTCCTAATTCATTTAGTAAACTCTCTCGAGTAGAGCTAAACATATCCTCACATTTGACATTCCTATAAATTTATGAAATATGCGAACAAAGATGCATTAATATCACATGAACATTAATAAGATAATGCAAAGTGCAAAGATATATTTATATCTCCTATCAGACATCACAGTGATTGTTACTGCGCATCACATTTACATTTCTTCTCTTGAAAATCAATAGAAATCACAAAATAATTCAACTAGTAATGAATTAATTGAAAAGCATTAAGTGCATAAATCATTCAAAATCAAACACGTGCTTACCCCCTATTTGACCCCATTCCTTAAAAACTCATTTTCAATCATAAATTTTATGGAACTCACAATTTTTATTAATTTTTAAACCATATATTTGATCAACTTTTATCAAAAAATTGGAAAGAAATCTTGAAAGTCTTGAATTTCTTCAATGACTTCTTGATCAGTCTCCTTTGATTATTCTTCTTCTTCAACCTAAGCAAATGATATATGAAAATAGGTATATGTGCGTTTTGAAGAAACCTTCTATGAAGTTTTGAATGAATATTATGGATTTATGGATCAAGAGCTTCCTCTTTGGCTATCCTCTGTAAAATTATTATGAATTTGAACCTTTAGGGCCTATTTGGCTTGTATAATTTGTATATAATGTATCCCCACGAGTCTCCTCTAATTGTTGGATGAATCTTAGTATTTTATAAAGTCAAGTAGGTCAAAAATTCATCCCATAATTGGTTTCCAAGAAGAGGTTGATCAAAATAAGGAAACCAGATTTTCTGTCAAAAATTGTACCAAGCGATCGCATCGCTATCTGGCCTATGATCGCATAGACCTTTTTTGTGGTACAACAGGGATCACAATGCTTAAGGCTTGCGATCGTATAACTTTTTTCCCATTGCACTTTGGTCTTTAACTTGATGTTCACCTTTAGTTTTCCATCTTTTAATTTTCTAAATTAAGCCCACATCATCCCAAGCTATTAGTAAGTAATCCAATGCATGTTTCAAAAATTCACAATTTAGTCCTCAAACTTTTCAATTGTTGAATTTGACTCAGGAGACTTATAAATTTTGTCCACAATTAGTATTTTCAATTCATCAATTGCAATCCGATTGGTCTTCAATTGTTTCAAATCAACTCCAATTTCATCTATTTTATGTCAATTTCATCCAAGCGTATCCAAATTGAGATTTTATGTATAGTTAACCTAAATTAGGTTTATGTCCGTTCAATTGAGCAATAAATTAAAAATTATAGAAGTTTAATAGGTGAACACAAACAAGGCTATCTACTAAGCAAACAAACAAACAAACAAACCAAAAATTTTAAACTATTAGATAACTTTGTCAAACTCACATCACGTACTGAAATTACATTGTAGTTTTAGTACCCTTGATTGAGTAGACAAAAATTGGAAAAAAAAAAAAAAAAACCCAAAAAGTAATTAAGAAATACGAAGTTTGGTTTATTTAATTAATAAGTTTCTAGTTAGTTTTTGGTTTAAATATGCATTCAGTAAACTCAATAACTTTAGATTGTAATAAGTTGTTTCTTGTTGGGTTTTTGTTCTTAGCTAAGAGGCTCGTCATTGTTTTCATGTTTGTGGACGTTAAATCTTGTGTTTTTATCTTACACTCTTTGATACTTCAATTCCTTCTTAGACCCCTGCCTATGGATATGATGTAAAATGAATGTCCAAATCATAAATAATTATTGAATTTAAACACTCCTGACCAAGGATTTTGAGGAAGCTTACTTCACATTTAGACTAGAATCGATCTTCTTTATCTTGAAATTGTAAATACATTAAAATAAATAAATAAATAAATAAAATAAATCATTCACCGACGTGTTTCAATTTTGCAGTTTTGAATTCATTTTAGGTTTTGTGTTTTAAGTGCCTGTTTTGAAATTGTTGAAAATACGTTCTCTTTGTCATTCTGAAAAACTGTTTTTGAAAACATAAAACTGAAAAACGTGTTCACTTTGAAATTTTAAAAATATTTTTTTTATAATATTTTATTTAAGAAATATGATTATTCAATAAATTTTAATAGTTTAATGTTAATATGGTATGAAATATCATATAAATTTTGAAGCTGACAAATCTTAAAATATTATTTGACAGATATAAAAAACACATACTAAATTAAATTTGGCAACATAGTTCAGTTGATACTATTAGAAGTTTACGTGTCATGGCAAAATGAAAATGAAAACAATGTAACACAAACACGATGATTTGATGTGACTAATTGTTCCATTTCACCAATCTCAGTAAACACAAGTTTTAAAAAGAAAAATTACAAGGTTCGTAATGATTATACATATCACAAACACGGAAACAATAACAAGGGCCAAAACATGTAGCAACAGAATTTGACCATCCTATTTCTTTATGTAAAAATGACTAATAAGTTTCCTCAATTGCTCAATAGAATTCATTCTACAGAAGAAAGGTGTCACGTCCACAAGTTCATGTAATATCTGTAAGATAGAAATATTTACAATCCTATATCATTGCCATAGCAGTATACAGCATCATAGCAAAAGAATAACATTGTTGCTATATCCTACCCTGTACTATCGAACCACTAAAATGGCCTCACAATAGCTTCCGGGCTGCAATTCAAGGAAGAAACTTAATCAGCTATTCCTTGACAAAACTAACACATACATGAAAAAATAATAACTAAATAAAAAAAAGCGTCTGAAAAAAAAAGTGAAAATATATTCTGCATACAATTCTCCCATCTCATTTACCATGCTTTTGAGTATGAAAAGACACATAACTAGAATGCACATTATTTATAAGTGGAATTGTGTGTTAGGTGATCTACGGTACAAACAAAATGTTAATTTTGACATGATGTCAAGCATATAGTTTTGACAAAATGGTACATGCTTCACATTATTTATGGTCCAAGCTACTCGACAAAATTAGACGACAAACCAATATTGACTCCTAATTATAGTCCAAGGTGCTCGCACGAGCAACTCATTCTTGTGAGCACAATAAGTCCAGGATGATTTTTCATTCGGGATAAGTAACCCTCTGAATGCTCAAGAAAAACTTCCAGGAATACAGGCTTCTTAGTGGACAAAGGACTAGACTCATCCCTTGGTATAACTTCAAATGATGATACCAAGATGCAATTTCAAGTTCAATGTCAAGGTTTTGGATACCCTATGAAAAAAAAGAAGCCTATTCATTAGTCATTGCATTTGAGCTAAAAGGTTTAACAAACTCATAACTAACGTTAGAAATTGAGGCCTAAGAACCACAATCACACCATTCGAACTCTAACGCTCTACTCTATCTTGCTACTAACGATTGCAGTTCTAAGCAGCATTGATTTATGCAACTGAAACATAGTGATTGCACATTGTTTTTAGGAGGAAGAATAGAGAATCGGTTTAGCTTAACCTTGGAGACTAGAGTAGCTATATACTTTTGGAGACTAATGTATGCTAGAGAGCTAAGAAAGGATTGTCGAATGGGTAAAAGGATATATAGGATGAGACTAGCATAGCCAGGGGGAAGTCAAAAAAGACAATGGTAAATCTGACAAAAGTATTGTCCATTTTAGTCCTGATATAACCTTCATATAACATGACAAAAGACCATTCACACAACGATGTCCTTCACAGAAATTTCATCAAACGCCATCTACACCATACATAGCTACTTTTTTTTTTTTTTTGAAGTTCGACCAATGCAATATGCATAAACACACTAAGCAAACTTATGTACAAAGAATTATCTATACAACACAATTAATGAGCAGAAAAGAGAGGATGCAAAACCCTTTTCTTCAAAAAATCACATCTGAACTTCACTATGTTTGACACTCCCAAAAAGAAATTGGAAATTCTGCGCAAACAACCATCTATATCACTAGCACAAATAGGATAACAGCTTACGAAACCATTAATTACTTTCATTTACGGAACCATTAATTACCTTTTCTAGCCAAATATTGGACTTTCCATAAACTAGAATGGGTGCTAGCTTTTAATCAATAAGGTACACAAATAAATGTCATTGCCACCGTAAAACTACTCATTGGGACAAGACAGCAGCCTAAATTATGCATATTATCACTGGATTTTAGATAAGGACTTGATTTTGTAACTTAATAATGTATTATCAGAAACTGTTTTTTAAGTATTCAATTTAACATTGTATATCCCTTCTTTGGACATTCAATTATCACATCAAAACCACATCTTTTTGACCTCAAAAAACCTTGCAACTAAAAGCAATTGCAAAGAAATGACGACGAAGAAAATATCTAAACATAAATTACTAAAGTTCAAGGCAAGATTAACTTGAAAGGATGAGAGAAATCACCAATTTGAGTGTAGGATTTCTTTGGTTAGATAAATAATGGGCTCGATGTCTTTGAGTATTTCCGCTTCTTTCTGTTTCTATTTTCGGAACTCCGAGTCGTCCTGTCTCAAGTACTTGGGTGGGTCTTTAGCTCTTAGTGTTGCTGCTGTTTGGCAAACAGAGGATGAAGCCTTGTTTGGACGAGTTAAATCGATGGCGCAGCACCTGGGCCGATGAGTTAATAAACAAGTGGTGACTTGAAAATGAGGGTGTTGAAACGATAGAGCTCCGATGAGAGAGCATCCATCCGTATCAGTAAGGGGAAAGGTAAAGGAGAGAGAGGAGGGAGAGACGTAGGGATTGTGAGAAATGGAAATGAGAGAGATCTAAAAAGAGCGTTTTCCATGTTTTCCAAATATAGTGACTCAAAACGTCATTTTAGATGTATGACGTTTTGAGTTTTGTGTACAAATTTTTTTTTTTTTGGTTTTCCAAAATGCATTTTCGAAAATGGGAAGGAGAACGCGTTTTCACCATTTTGAAAAATTGAAAACAGAAAATGGTTTGAAAACGACAAAGAGAACAGTCCCTACGTAATTTCAAAGTTGAACAGAAGCAACAGAAGAAAAAAGAAGGGGGGGGGGGGGGGGGGGGGGGGATCGGAGGCCTTGTCCGAATAGTATATTGCAATTATTTGTAATCGTGACTTAAAATATGAATAGATCGTCGTATGTTTTAAAAGAAAACGGTGAATGACAATTCTTGATTCAATTCAGTTTATGCTAATTTCATTCATTTGTATATCAAAAATCCATCAAAATGGATTGATTCTTGAACTTACTATCACCAATAATTAGAAAATGTTGACTTAGGGGGGGGGGTGCTTGGCTCCATGCATCTTCTACGGCCTTGAATTATCTGCCTGCACAAAAAGTATAAAAACGTATACTTATGTTTCATTGAATTTTATACCCTGCAAATTTCAGCAAATATTATTCATATTTGAAGCTTCAAACTATTTTGTTACAAGGCCTCAAGTAATTAGAAGAATGATTTGAGTTTTTTACGATAATATCTGAACTATGTAAAACATGTCTTTTATCTAACATCATTTGAGAATTTCGAAAGTACAATCAGTTATAAATGTTGAAGAATTTTATACAGCTACGCTAGAAATTCAAGTTTCTAAATTCCATAGTATAAAAATAGAAAAAAAATAGAAACCTCCTGCATATTTTTCTTGTTCTCATAGAAATTGGCATCATAGAAAAGACGATATATCCTTCACATTTTATTTTTCACATCTTGGATTAGCAAATAGAACATATGAAACTGATTTAACAAGAAACCTGGACAGGCTAATTAGGATATTATCTGTACCTTCCATTTTCAGTAATACTGCGATATGGGAAGAAAAAAGAAATCCCTGCTCAAGTCTTCAATAGGAGTGAGAAGATAAAAAATTATTACCTGATGATTTATCATGATCTGGAGGATAAATTGTAAGCTTCATTTCACTATGTTGGGCGGTTCTTTTAGCCAGCTGAATTTCCTTTGCAGAAGTAGCTGCTGATTCAGTAGTACAGTGCAGGTGCATTAGCTGCAGGCTTGAAACATCTGCAAAGCTGGATGGGACTTCTTGGAGTTTACTGCAGTGCTCCAGATAAAGAGACCTTAGTCTTGGGAAGTGGTGAGAAGAAGCCTTCCAAGTAACTAAATCCGTCCTTCCAATATGCAACACTTTAAGAACACCGAAACCTCCATCCTTCGGTTCCCACCAATCTCCCTTGAATGCATTTTCTTTCAAGTTAAGGATCTCAAGGCTTTCCAACATTCCAAGTGTAGACATGTGTTTCCAATTAAGAAGGGTGCCTTCTAATGTTAGCTTCTTTAGATTTGGTGGAAATTTGTAACTTTGGGGAAAGCTTAGTAGTTTTCCTTCTGAAGGTGTCTGAGGATATACATCATTCCATAGCTTCAAATTTTCAAGGCAATCCAACTTTCCCACACTATCGAACAAACTAGATCCACCCTTGTCATCCAGTACTTCAGCTAATCGGCCACGAATACCCAATTTCTTCAGGTTAGGAACCCGAGCAAAGACATCTTCTGTACAACTTTTAGGTGATATCGTCGAGAGTGTCCTTAGGTCTTCTTTATTTCTCTGTGTTTTCTTACGAGGGGGTGGTAAAGTTGTGGATGCATTTGTTTTTAGATGCCTCAGATGAATCATCTCCCATATATCTGCTTGGATATTAAGATTGCGTGACTCCGTCTCAATTACAAGAGTTTGAATATTCCAAAGCTTAGAAAAGTTTGGAGGAATGACATGTGAGTTGATGGTAAGAACAAGATACCTTAGATGAACTAGTTGACACAGGTCCTTGGGAAAAATTTGGAAACGGATGGGTTTACTATCTAACACCCTTAGCAGTTTAAATGCATCAGGGATTGAAGAAATCTGTTCACGTGGCAAGATAGTTTCTTCAGAAGAGAAACACAGAAATGACCGGACACGTGGACCACATGGTTTTGAAGATATATAGTCCAGAACGTTTGAATGAATGCAAAGGCGACGACATTTTTCAAGGCTAGGAACTTGATCAAGATCTTTAATTTCCTGGAACAAACTTTCCTGTTTAGCCTGGTTCTTACAAAACACATGCAGCATATCATGAATATGACATGTCTTGACTTTGCCATTTGATGTCCAGTCTCCAACCATGACTAAATTCATGTTGACAAGATCATCTAAGTATTCCTCCGCAGTATCCTCCAAGCTCATTCCCTCATTATATTGTATGAATCCTTCAGCGATCCATATATGAACCAGTTTCCAAACCGGGATTTGGGAGTCTTCTGGAAATATCCCAAAGTAGAGAAAACATGATTTCAAGTGATAAGGTAAATGATTAAAACTCAGTTCTATAAATTTGTTCATGCGTTGCTCCTTGTCCGTGGTAAGATAGGTATGCACACTTTTAGAAACCCTTTCCCACGAATTACTATCGCGACCTTTTTGCAGTAGAATTCCTCCAATTACCACTATTGCAAGAGGTAGTCCCTCACATTCTTTGGCTATAATCATTCCATGCTTTGTCAACTCTTCGTCACATTTCTTTGAGCCAACTGCCTTTCTTTGGAGTAACGTCCAGCTTTCATCAGGTGTCAAAAACCGCAATTTATAGGGCCCCCTATTCAGGTTGGCACTCAAAGCCACATTCTCGATACGACTAGTTAATAAGATTCTGCTCCTACTCCTATTAGCATGGAAAGCAACTTTGAGATCATTACAAACCTCTTCACTCCAAACATCATCAAGCACAATTAAATACTTTCCTCTTTCCAACAGTTTACGAAGTTCATCAGCTAAACTTTCATCATCCTTATTAGACATCTCATTAGTTGGCTTACCAAACTGACTCAGAATATTGAGGATCACTTCCCTCCTACTATATTCTTGAGAAACAAAAACCCATGCACGATTATAGAATTCATATTCAATTCTCGAATCACGAAATATCATTCTAGCTAGTGTTGTTTTACCAAGGCCGGGCATTCCAATGATTGAGGTGACTTCCAGTTCCTCCGATCCTTTATTTAGAAGATCGATTAAGTAGTCCGCCTCCTCTTGAAAACCCACCACGTCGTGTTCCTCTACTATAGGAGCCTATGTTTTTGGTGAAGAATAAACAAATTAGAGATTAGAATGTATCAACTACGTATGAAAATAAAAATAACTACTATATATGTTTTTAAAATACATCTGGAAAATAAGGATCTGGCACAATTTTTTCTCCTCTTTTTATACAAAAAAGTACTATCGTAACGTTTAATACTACTAGACAGTGTAAAAAACAAAAATTCAAACTAAGATAAGCAATAAATAAATATTGTTTTGGGAGACAAATTTTTTTTTCTTTTTTTTTTTTGGGTCTCTAATTTATACAAAGAATACATGCGTAATGTTCTTAATTAAAACTAAGAGAAGAACAGTAAATTGGCCAAAACATATCTTATAGAAGGGTAATTATATTCACTTCACAATTTTTAATTGTTGCACTACATTTTATTTGCATTTAAGGTTCTTAGTCTTTGTTTATTATAGAAATTATGTTTCTAACGATTTTTTATATCATTCTTATTTTCAAACTTTTCATTAGTTAACAAATTTTGCATTTGATAATAATTTTATGTCCAAAAGCTCCGACTACGTTCCAGAAAAAGTAGCCTACTTGAAGTTGAAGGGCACTTTTGTCTTTCAACCCGTTGTCGAAATGATGTAAAACAACTTATTTTTTTCATTCTATTTTTAAAAAAAAAATAAATAAAAAGTGTGAAAATTATTTTTTTCCTCATTTCAAAGTATAAAAATAAAAATCTTGAAATAAATCATCGTCAAGGATGAGACGTACTAATTAATGAAAGTTTGAAGAAAAAATTCGTTGGAAAAAAAGTTAAGAAAATAATTGCTCCAATAAGCAAAGATTGAAAAGTTTAATTGCTCTTAAAATGTGGTGTATCAAATAAAAATTATGGCAGTAATATAACCACCCTTATAAAAACAATAAAAGTAACTTTACATTTTTGTGATCCTAGATAAAAATAAAAATAGTCTTAAATGTTTTGTTTTTCGATATTCTACCTAACCAAATTATATTATCATAATTAGGGCTGTCAATTGATTGAATTTCAATCTGAATTTTATCTAAATTCAATTAATTTAATGGGAGATGAATTTAGCCCTGTTTGGTGGGAAATTATAATAAGATTTTTAGTAAATTTTTATAAAAATTGATAAAATATGTGGTTGAAAAATTGTGAAAACCATAAAATATGTAATTAAAATGAATTATTGACTTGGACTTAAATTAAAATTTAGATTTTAATAAGTACCAAACAAAGGCTTAGGTTCTTAGTCCGATAACCGACCCGATCAAAATCTAAATTCAATAATCCGTTAATTAGATAGAGCAAATACGAATATATGTCAATCATATCCAATAACAACCTAATCCGATTTGTTATAAATAGCTAAGTCAATTAAATATTTTTATGGCATGTTATTTGTCACTAAAATAAATAATTTAGAAAATAATGAAATTTAGTATTAAAAAAGTCACAAGTCATCCCACATCAATTTCCATTAAAAATATAATAATAATAATAATAATAATAATAATAATAATAATAATAATAATAATAATAATAATAATAAAGCCAAAGGAATACGTTATACATAGGGCACAGACGTTTGCTTGGATTTTTCACTGTTACGACCTTATTGGTTGGTTTAAAGCATGAGCCTAAATAATAAATTAATTTCAACATTGGTTTTATCATCCTTATTTTTTCAATTTTGGATGGAATTTTTAGATCGAATATTCGATTACATAACAAATCGGATATAAATTTAATAATCATACATCTGTTGGATTATCAAATCATATCAGATCCATAAATTATTCTTATCAGATCAAATGGGGTATAGATAAATCCGATCCATTTACCGTCCTAGCCATAATCCAAGAACATAGAAATTGTAAATAAAATAAAGTAATAAATAAAGGTTGAAATAAGATACCTTTTTCTCCTTTGCGCCTCTGGTAGATCCCTCCCGATTTTGGTCGAAGCCAAACAACTTGTTTTCATAAATCTTTTTTACCCTCTGCCTGATATTCTCAATGGTTTTCACCGACTTCCGAAGCTCTGCTGGGTAATCTAATATATGAAAAGCCTTCTCGATATAATTCCGGGCTTTGTGCTCAGCTGCCTGACAAACAAATGCTTCCACAGTATCTTCTGCTTCATATACCACATCTCTGATTTGGTTCACTAATTCTTTGAAGACTTCATGATTTTGTCGTTTTCCCGTTGAATCCTTGAGGAAGGCTTTGAACACTTTCAGATCACTGTACAGTTCTTCAACCTCACTCTTCACGGCACCGATAAGCTTAATATTGTAAACAAGTAGTTGCTTCAGGTTTTCCAGCAGAAAATCCACAGCAGCGTCCGCCATCTCTTCTTCAATTACCCTATTTTTTATTATATCATGTTCAAGCAAGAAAATTTATACCCGACAACATATTTAACTAGACTTTCTTTAGAATGTACTGATTTTCCTTAAATAATACAGGGAAAAAAAACCAGTTATATGGGAGTGAATTTTGTGGTTTTAAAACATAAATAACAAACCGGAAGAAGATGTATAGAAACAACGAACTCTGAAAACACAGATCAACAAACTCCAAAACACGTATAGAGTTTACCTGTAGGAATTTTGATAATTAATTTATTGAGTGATAAAGTGGATTCTACGAAAAAAGAATTCAAAAATAAAATATTAAAATAACGATTAAAAAATTAATTTTAATTGACTTAAAATAATTACCAAATGAGCTCATATATATATATATATATATATATATATATATACACAATAAAAGAGAGGATAACTAGAAATACCTCTTCGAAATCCAGAGAGAGAGATGTCTGAATGTCGATGGCAGCAATTGATGCCTCTTGACATCCACCATCTACTCCTTTTAAATAAAAAAATAAGGGTAAATTATGTCGAATTCCTCAATCTTTCAGGTATCGTAGTTATGGTTTCCAATCTTTCAAAAAATGATTTTGGGTACCAACTTATTTAAATATGTGAATTTTGGTCCTTACATAACCAAAGCAATGAATGTAAATGTTAAAAAAAATTTGGAACTTCAAATCTGAATACCATTAAACCCTCTCTTCCAAAGATATTGTTGGATGGGGAAACATTCTAACATAATTTTTTTTTTTCCCTTTTATTATTGAATAAATTTGAATAAAAAAATATATGGTGAAATTGAACCACAAAAATTATAGTGAAATCGTGGGTTTTAGGTTGTTGCTTATTTTTTCTAAGAATGTCATTAGACAGTAGACCGACTAAAAAGCATCAAAACTCAAGCAAAGTACATCACTCCTATGTCTGTTGAAAAAGTTATAATCAACAGAACTTTTTTTCTTATCTAAATCTCACGTTCCGTTTGAGTCACATTAATAGAAAAATGAAAATGAAAAATATAGCCGTTATAGACTCCACACAAAGGATATATTTTCAAATGTGGTTACTTAATATGATGTATAACGATCATATTTTTCATTTTAATAAGTAAATAACGGGAAACAAACGGGTGCTCAATATGTTTGCTTCTTCTTTTACACTATCTATGTATTACTCACCGCGTGTCCGGCTTTTTTTTTTTTTTTTTTTTACCTATATTCTTACTTTAATAAATCTAAATTTATTGTTTAATATAAAAGGAGGACTTATAAAAAATAAAAAGGGAACTTCAAGAAAAATGTAGGCAAAGACTTTTCTACAAAATTTGCATGTAATTTTCCAAAGTCATCTATTTTAGTCAATACAAATTGATACAATCACTCTAAAAATTCACCCATCAAGATACTACGCATAAAACTTATATATAGTCATTTAGTCTGTACTCATTAAATTACATTCCACTTATCTTTTATTTTTAACCACACAATCTTCCATTTTCAAGCACTCATTTTTCAAGAAATACTATTCCACTCTTTTTTTTTTTTCAAAAATGGGGCCAAACAGGGGCTTAAAGTTCATCCACGGCCAATTATTAATAATGATTATTATATCATATAATTTTAGACTTAAGGCCCTTAATCTAAACAACAACTTGAAAAAAAGGACTAAAAATATGAACATGTGTAATCAGAAATTGAATTTAGGTTCAATTTTAGAGGTTAAAGCTAAATTGAAGTTTTTACATTGGCTAAATGTAGACATGTTAGGAACTATAGACTTCAAATTGAAATATTTTTTTGTCCTACTCATGACATGTGCAAAAAGCAAGCGAAAGACCAAACTGGTCAAGTCGTCGTAATTAATTGAACTTTTATAAAATGATGCCCAAACCCCACGCATCTCACCCATGTTGCACAAAACCGCTGTACCTCATATTTAAGCCCTGTTTATTTTTCATTATTTGCCTATTAAAATGAAAAATACAACCATTATCCATCACATTAAATTATTATATTTGACTTTCTATCTTTTATGTGAGATTCGTAACGATTATATTTTTCATTCTCATTTTTACATTAATATATATCAAACAAGCCGAAATAAAATCACATTACACCATGCAAGTCTAATCGCCAATCACGAATGGGATTTTGCTCTATTCAACCATTCTCTGTCCCTATCTGCATTGGCCGGCCCTAATGGACGTTCTTAAAATCCCACTTTTAAAGGAATTTAGCCCTTTTTTGAGTCACATTATTAAAATGAAAATATATTTTTAAATAGAATATTGATGAGAAATGTATGATTAAGAAAAAAAGAAAAATTCTAAATTTATGTATAAAATTATTTTATTGAAAAATGTGTGATTGAAATTATATCAAATCATTATTGAAAAATATATTTTTTTTAAAAATGTGGCTCAAACAGAACCTTAGCCAATCATATCCGTGCCACTTATACACTAACTTTTACCATTTTATTAACAAAAAATATTTTAGCAAAAGATTATTGGATGAAAAGACAATTTTTTGTTTTTTAAGTATTCTATGAAAAATAAATAAATAAAGGATGTTAGATAGAGTGCACATCTAGCAGTTTACATGATAGTACTGTGTCAATTCAAAATTTTAATGCACACCAACACGTTGGAATTGGTATTGTCATTATTGTCCTTTGTTCTCGTGTTTGGAACACAAGCAAAATTGAAAAAAGAAATTCCTTGTTAAGTAAGGGTCCCACAACCACTGTACAATAAAGTAGAAAGAAAAAAAAAAGGAGCATCAAACAAACACTATTATAACATCATAATCATAATCTCTTCTTTTCACACTAGCCGAGGACATAAGATTCTAACGTAGACTTGGTGTGTCAATACAATAATGCAGTGTGAACAGGCCCACTGATAGGAACTTCATATGACACAATTTATTTTTTCTCATTTCACACTATCTGAGGGCATTATTTTCTAGGGAAAGATTTGTATGTTCAATATTATTATAATATTTTTTTACCTCGATCCTCGCATGAATGACGAGCAACACGAAATTTTAATGCACACCAACACGTTGGAATTGGTATTGTCATTATTGTCCTTTGTTCTCGTGTTTGAAACACAAGCAAAATTGAAAAATGAAATTCCTTATTCCGTAAGGGTCCCACAACCACTGTACAATAAAGTGGAAAGAAAAAAAGGTGCAGCAAACAAACACTATTATAACATCATAATCATAATCTCTTCTTTTCACACTAGCCGAGGACATAAGATTCTAACGTAGACTTGGTGTGTCAATACAATAATGCAGTGTGAACAGGCCCACTGATAGGAACTTCATATGACACAATTTATTTTTTCTCATTTCACACTATCTGAGGGCATTATTTTCTAGGGAAAGATTTGTATGTTCAATATTATTATAATATTTTTTTACCTCGATCCTCGCATGAATGACGTGCTCAACAAATCCTGATTTTACTCACGCTCACGAAGCATTTTCTCCTACACATTTGGACAAATCGTTAGGGCACTTGACTTTCTTTGTCGAGCACTCTAACGATCAAGTCAGTCTACTTATATGTGTACTAGGCCTAACATATAAGTAGTAGACTTGACAAGTTGACTTAA
Organism: Olea europaea var. sylvestris; assembly: GCF_002742605.1. Classification (NCBI taxonomy): domain Eukaryota; kingdom Viridiplantae; phylum Streptophyta; class Magnoliopsida; order Lamiales; family Oleaceae; genus Olea; species Olea europaea. The sequence goes on along the minus strand of NC_036253.1, from coordinate 20,248,198 downwards.
TAGGGTAGCTGCTGTAAATAGATCACGTCAATTAATCATCGAAGATTTTGTGTAGAAAACATGTCTTATAAGCTTAGAGGTCATTCTCATTCGATTGGTGCTACACAGCTTCACATTGTCTCATCTCATTCATGGAGAGAAGCCTCTATACAGGAGTTCGATGGATTACATCACTTCAACTACTAAAAAACCTCATATCGTTCAAGGGGATTCGATGATTACATCATTACGACTATTAAAGGACCTCACCCGCCAATGGGGATTTGACTATGCTAAGTAGAACCTAATTTTTTTGGCTAGTTGTTTGCCATGTGATATGCTTTTGGAGCCTCATCGGATGAGGTGTAATAATAATTAATAGTCAATAGGTTCACAAACAATTAATTATAAACACAAAGTAAAATATAGCCTAAATGTTGATATAATTGGAATAAATTTTTTGAATGTGTATATATATAGACACACACACACACGACATTAGTATTTCTATTCCTTTCAACTTCATTTACAATTGCTTTTTAAAAACCTTTAACCAAATTACATGGGAAAAAGCCAGCGATCATGATCTTTAATTTCTTATTATCTTTTAGTGACAAGATTCTAATACTTTTTTATTTCCACCTATACAGGAGCAGTAACGTCACAATAATTTTAAGGTACTTTTAATTACTTTAGGGCGAAATCTGGAGGTTAGGGACTTTTTGAAAGGATCTAGAAGTATTTCGAAGTAACGTCATGTGCAGAAATTACGATTAATTAAGTTTAGGAACCAAATTCAAATGTTAGGGACCTAAATAAATGTTTATATAGATAGATAAGGCATAAACTAAGGAACTAAATCATAAAGAAATCCAAAACGAGGACCCGAAATTGAAATGAATATTGAAACTTTTAGATGTCAGTGATTGGATAGCCAACTTTCAGAGCTTCGTTTGGGCTGTACAAGTATCCGTTCGAGGTGATTCAAGTTGCATACTTTTAGATTAAAATTAATATTTAATAAATAGGTTAAGAATTGAGGTTCAATTGTCATTACCACTTCATTCATGCACAAGACACCTCACCTAGGATGGGTTTTTGTTCTTAAACACTTGGAGATTAGCTGAAAACTAGAAAACAAAGTGTAAGGGAGGACAGTACATTTGCTTTATTTGGGATGCTATAAGCTTCATGAATGACTTCATTATCACATACAGATAACCTATAAGTCTATAACTTATACAATGTACTTGGGAGTGGGAAAGAAGGAAAAAATTTTGGTGTAATGACGAGTAGTCATTGAGATGTCACCATTTTACACACTTTATAAATTGACCTATAGTTTTCACCATTCTTTCAAATCAAGATCACCCTTATATCCGTTAACAACATAAACTATTTTGAACCAATATTGTGAATCAATTCAAAGAGAAGAAAAGAAAAGAAAAGAAGGAGAGAACCAATAATCTATTAAGCAAAATATTAGGGTTTACAATGAATTGGAATTGTTTATATATTACAAGGAAATCTAAACTAATAAGGAAAACTATATATTAAATAAATAAATATTATATTATCATCCCTCCTCAAACTCACGATGCTAAAGCAAGAAGTAACGAGAGTTTGTCACGCAAGAAGCGAAAACAATGAACTGTATGATACTTAGTGAAGAAGTCAACATGTTGCAATGATGAAGAAACAAAAGGTAGGGAAATGGTGCCAATCTGCAGATGATGACGAACCAAATAACAATCAATCTCAATATACTTTTTGCGTTTATGGAATATAGAGTTGTGAGAGATTCTGAATAGCACTAGTATTTTATCACAATACATAGGAGTTGGAGAAGAATGAGGAACACCCATGTATGTAAGTAACCATTGCAACCACACAATCTCAGTGGTAGTGGATACAATAGCTCAATACTCTACCCCCGTAGAGGAATGGTAAATAACATTATGCTTCTTACTTTTCTAAGAGATAAAAGAATCACTCAAAAATATGCAAAAATTAGTAGTGGACTTGCGATCAGTTGTATCACTAGCCCAATCAACATCAGAGTAGGCACGAAGCACTAAGGATGAGGACAATGGAAACAAAAGAGTTTGAACGCATGTGCCACGAAGATAATGCAAAATACGAACAACTGCTGCCCAATGAACTATAGTAGGAGCTGAAATAAATTGATTAACAATGTGAACAGTATAAATAATAACGAGACATGTGATGGTAAGATAAATTAGACATCCGACAATAGTGCGATACAAAATGGGATCAGGCAATGGTACACCGTTAAAGGATGAATATCGAGCGTTGGACTCAAGAGGAGTATCAACAGTTTTAGTATTAGTAAGACGAGCACGCTCAATAACATCCATAGTATACTTGGACTGAAAGAGAAGAAGCAACTTCGATCCCCAAATAATAAGATAATGTACCCAGGTCCTTCATTTCAGAACGTCTAGCCAATTCTAATTTCAAAACTGCAATTCCATCAACATCATCACCAGTAATAATCATATCATCAACATATAACAATAATAGAATGCGACCAGCAGAAGTGTATCTAAAGAATAAAGCGGATTCATGATAACTGGATGTAAAACCAAGAGAAATAACAACAGTGGAAAATTTATCAAACCAGGTATGAGGTGCTTGTTTAAGGCCATAAAGTGCCTTCTTGAGCTTGCAAACAAATCAGGAGAGTGAGAAAGACCAAGAGAAGGAACATGTAAACCTCATCTTGAAGATTTCCATTTAAAAAGGCAATCTTTGACATCCAATTGAGAAAGACTCCACTGGCGAACAGAAGCAACTGCTATAAGTGTAAGAACAATGGTCATCTTGGCAACAGGAGCAAAAGTATCCTCGTAATCCAAACCATACTATTGATTAAAACCTTTAGCAACCAATATAGCCTTATAGCGCTCAATTAAACCATCAGATTTGATTTTAATCTTATAAACCCAACGACAACCGATAGCATGTTTACCTGAAGGTAATGCAGCCAAGTCCAAAATATCTATCTTATACAGAGTAGAGAGTTAACTAGTCATAGCTTGCTGCCAAAGAGGATCCAAAATAGCTTCTTTATAGAAAGATGCTTCAAATAACTTGTGAATGGAGGTTAGAAAGCTTCAAAAGGACTCAGAATAACAAGAATAAGCAAAATCAGGTAACTGGATGGACTTACGAATAGGTTGAGGATATCGAGGAAAAAATGGAGCAGGAGCTGGATCAACAACCTTAGGCAGTGCTTGGGAAGTCATAGAAGGAGGAGGGATATCATGATTTGAAACATGTGTACCTATGAAGTGAAAAGAATCGAAGGAAAATGACATGGCAACGAAGCATGGAAATTGAACAAAGCAAGAAGGGGCAGTTTCATGGACACCGTGATGCCAAAATTGTGCGCCCTCAACAGAAAGCTGGGCGCTCCATTAAAAAAAATTCAGCAAGTCTGGCGCCGTGGTGCCAATTCTGGGCGCTGCAGTGCCCAACACAAAAATAGGAAAGTTGCATTTTTCTTGACCCAAATCTGATCCTTGTCTTGTAACTTTTGAAAAAGATAAATACCATGAAAAAAGACCAAGAAAGGGGATTTTCTGACATTAAAAAAAAAAAAGAAAAAAAGGGAGAACTTAAGACAAAAACAAGAAGAAAAGCTTATCAAGAAGGAAGATCCACAATCATTGAAAGAAGATTCGAAATATCAACTGAGTTTTTCCTAATCTCTTCTTCTCCATGCTCATTTATCTATATTTTAGAATATAATTTTCATCAATTATGAACTAAAATATTAGATCTATGGTTGATGTAACCTAACTTGATACAATGTTTGGATGTTGATATGGTATTTCTTTAATTCTCCCGGGATTTATTTGTGTTATTCATGCTTATTGCTTTCAATCGCCTGATCAATGGTTGAATGAATTAATGTATTGAATTTTGGCACTCGAGAGAGGGAGATTTAATCTTGATCTACGAATAACATAACTTAGATTTCATGGATGTCGAGAGAATGTACAAATTATTTGAGGCTTAATTCAAATTAAGAACCAAGAGCTTGATAATTTTTATAGATCTAATCCAAAATAAAAATATCGGGATTAGAGTATAGAAATAAATTATATTCGGTACTCGAGAGAGGGAATGGGATTAATTTACGTTTCTTGTCTATAAATTGAGAATAATTTAAAGAAATAACCATTGAAATTGAAAAAACATTGTTGATAGGGCGGTGAAATCATTCCCTAGACTTCCTAGCATTGATTATTTTTGTTTCATCTTGAGTTGTTTAAATTGCCATTTAATCTACAGCATATTAATTTAGCATGACCGCATCAAGTCAAAAATTGATTTTTTGAATAAAGTAGAAGTTAAAATAAGTATAGTATTCGATAGGAATCAAACAACAATCTCTATGGGTTCGACATTTCAATTTCATCACTATATTAAAAAACTTGACACCGTATAATTGCGGTTAAACCACGTTGCATAAAATGCATGGCACCATCTGACTCCACGCGCTTGACCAAAATTTTCGTCTCAACCTGCTGAACATGGATCTGGTCTCGATTTTCTCAATCGGTCTCTGGTTTGGTTGGAATTGATATTTTTAGATGCAGTCAATTAGGTTTTTTTTTTTTGGCACAAATTTACTGCCTAATTTTTGCCTCGATTCCAACACGCCCCAAATCAAAAAAAAAAAAAAAAAAAAAAAAAAAAATACACACACACAATTTTTACTCAATTATGTGCTCTGATACCATGTTAACAACATAAACTATTTTCGAACCAATATTGTGAATCAATTCAAAGACTTGAAGAAAAGAAAAGAAGAATGAGAGAACCAATAATCTATTAAGCAACAAAAGATTAGGGGTTACAATGAACTAAAATTGTTTATATATTATAAGGAAATCTAAACTAATAAGGAAACCTAATTAAATAAAGAAAACTTAATATTAAATAAATAAATAATATATTGTCAATATAATACCACACATACAACTTCCGCACCTAGAAATCGTGTATATACAAAATCAAAACAAAGGAAGAAAATCTGAAGCAGAAGCAGCCTTCATAGGAGAGCAAAAAGTTGAGCTACATATAGGATCTTGCATGTAACCTTCTTAAAGAGCGAGTAACTTTCGTCTATGTGTGTCTTATATGAGGTATTTAAGCTTCAATGTGCTCAGCTTATGCTTAGTTGAGGTAGGATATCACTTGCACTTGTTTGGCATCATGATAAAATCGGATTAAAGATTCAATATATGCTTTATGTGCAAGAATGCAAATTAAATATGTGAATAGGAATTTATATATTTTAGTTGCAATACAAGCAAAAGATTACAGTTTTTATACCATGATTTTAAGAAATCTATATATATATATATATATATATATATATA
>NC_036253.1:20212353-20242274 GCF_002742605.1 Olea europaea var. sylvestris | reverse complement strand
TATATATATATATATATATATATATACACACACACACACATGTACACCCAATATTGGGCTATAAAAAGCTTGGAATCCGTTGATCAATAATTGGCTAAATGTTCTTGTGAGGCCGAGGTCCTTACATGGCCCAAGTTTGTGGGTATCTCCTACATTGCAGATTTTGGGCATTGCTTAGCCAATAGGTCCCAATGTGACAAGAAATAATATCATTTGAGCATTCGGTGTATATATGCTATATCGGGGAGGGTTTGGAAAGATAATTAAGGATGGAACGTTATGTGCATTGGCGCACTTGCCTCGAAGTTTACTCGTTAAATATCTTTATTCACTATTTCATATTTAGCCCTTGTTTGAGCTCCATTTTATCAAAAACTCATTTTCAACCACATAATTTCCAATAAAATACTTTCACGTAAATCGAAATTTTTTTCTTATTTTTAACGACAAAATTTTCAAACATCACTACTCAAAAACACATACTTTTTCCTGGGCTCAAACAAGGGCTTATCATATAAGATCATGGAGCGTGCTTACTTTGAAGTTGTAAATCGGAAGTTGATGAAGATGGAGTGCGAACATGAGTAGCTCAGTACCAAAGAAATAGACACATGGTTCTACTATCCAAATCGCCTGTGTTTATGCAGTTACTTAGGATTAAGAAAGTTGTAGAACATTACCATGCTAGTGATATGTCCTATGTCCTTACTAATGTTTATTGACTAGGAGGGGTTCGGTAGGCAATCACTTTTGCGTGTATAACCTATCGTGGTGGGTTCTATTTTATTTCAGAGATATCATGAATTGCCACCTATGTTTTGTGAATGCCATAGAATCTCTTAGCCACCGCTGAGCTTCCATTCTAAGCTTAATATGCTGATCATTGCGCTACAGGGCGTAGTTGTATTTGAAAATCTACCCTTGCTAGTAAAGCCACTAATGTTGATTATTTTTTCTATTAATTTTTGTACTCATAATCTCATTAACCATTTAACTTACTAATATCTTAATTTTACACTAACTAATATTAGCATGATATTGTACCATAGTATACATTTATAGTAAATGCTATTTAATAAAATACCAAGTTATAGCATAATATTATGACAATGTAGTATTATGAAATTATTATATTGCTTAATTAGTTACATTAGAATCATACTAATTAAGTATATAATTCCATAATACCACAATCTTATAAAAAGTAAGCTGTTGATAGTACTTCGCATAATTTGGCACTGTTGGAGACGATTTATAAAAAGGATTATGTAAGGGTTGATTTTTGATATATTTGTTTGACCAGTTTTAACCCGCAAGAGCGTGATCAAAACACAATTTATATAATGAAAATTCGGACAGAGTTTCGGTATAAAAATTATGCAAACAAGGATTAAGAAAGAGTAGAAATAGAGAATAATCCAAGGCGAGACGTTATCTCTTTCTTTAAGACAAATTGCCCCGCTACGGTGCTCACAGTGGATGGCACTTGTCTCCCGAGATACAATGGATTCACAACTTGTGGTAGCAGCACTTCAACCACAAGAAATCGACGAACTTTGACAAAATTTCCCCTCTACAAAGGAAATGTATAAAATACTATAGAATTAGAAAGAAGAGAATTGCAAGAGGATAATGAATGCTCAATGCAATTGGTGTACCCAAAATCATATCCATAGGGTTCTATTTATAGATGTAGAAAGGGTGCAAATAAAGTAGTGTAGGCCAAAACATGCATCCTTTCAAAAAAGTTGTAACACTTGGCCAAAACCTACACCTTTCGAAAAGTTGCAACACTTTATTTTTTTCAACTTTGGTCCGTAATTCTCATTCATCCGGAATTGGTTTAGAGATTCCAAATATACCACGACGATCTACTCAATGAGTAGAATAAATTGGTCTGTTTACTTTTGTGATTTGACCATCGGATCAAGTCCAAATATTTGGTCGAAATTGAGACGTAATCGCACCTTTTCATTTTCCATTTTTTACACACCTTTTCATTTTCCAATTTTTACACACCTTTTCATTTAATATTTAAACCAATTCCTATAGGCACTTCACTCTTATTTAGTTTTTACTTGCGCAAAGTCGTTCATTATATTCTTTAAGTTGTAAAATCACTGACCCACTAACCCACACTAACATTTTATATGGTATTTATTTCATGATAACAATAACTAATACATCTACATTCCATGTTATTAGTTTTGCACCGATTGTATTAAAGTAAATTGATATAGCTTACCTTCAAATAGTATGAACATGTAAATTTTTCGTGGGTTCAAAAACACAACATCAAGGAAAAAAATTCAAGGGTCTTAGCTAGTAGTTTAATTGTTATGGTGTCTAGTAGGGGCATCAAAACCAATTTGGTATCAGAGCCATCGGTTAAAGAGATTCTATAATCAACACTTACCACCAAATACGTAGCTTTTAGGTGTAACTGTAGAATTATTTTGTGAAATGCTAGTGTTATGTGTCTGCAATAAAAATAGACAGCAAAAGTTGATATGTATCTGATGTTAACAAGTGATAGGGTGATTTTTAGAGATAAGATGACTCGAGCTAGTACTAGTCGGGGTGCAGTTGATCGATTAGCCGAATTAGTAGAGCAACAAGCTCGCCAATTAGAGTGGTTATCCTTTACACAATGAAAAAGTGCAAGTATAGCACAAATAATGGGAAGCCTTCCGACATACACTACATATGTGCCAACCTGAAAGCAATATCGTAATTAGAATATTACGTGGCATGCTGCTAGTAAATCAGGACAAAGGTATTTTATAAACATCTGATTTTGTAGTTTTCGAGACATTTACGAAAATATGCACGAAAAACAACTAGGACATAATGGGAAAGAAAGTGAAAATTACAATAGAATAATCAGGTTAGAAAAAGAAATTAAATAACTGCAATATCCGTTGGTTTGCTCCTCAATAGTCATCAGGTTGAGTCCCCTCAGGGTCACTAAGATGAGTATCCGACTGTAAACTTCAGGGCTCCGTGAAATTAGTCGAAGTGCGCGTAAGTTGGCCCGAACATCCACGGTCCAAAAAAAAAAAACTATAATATCCGTTTAAATACACAAATGCAACTTTTAAAATTTAATGACAATGTATGTATGTACAAGATATCTTTACTAAATACGTTACTACAGAATACAGCTTTACAAATTAAGGGAATTCCTATAAATGCTAAAGACTTGGAACTTTCACCATGATATGTGAAAAGATACAGGGTGAGCATGTTCGGCTAAGTTTAAAAGGAGCTTCTTTGGGGAGTATGACTCAACATACTCGCAAAGAACTCCCCAAAGATACGCCTTTCAAGCTACCCAAAGTTGCACCTTTCAAGCTCAAATAAGACTAACCAAACATTCTCACGAGAACTTAATAATATCACCAGAAAGATGGACATAACAGACTTCATTAATTTCATACAGATAGAAGAGTAACATACCACGGTTCCACTGGGCTTTTGATCTAAAAAATGCTTCGTCCCGCTTGATACAAGCAGGATGATACGCCTTTGGACAGCCCCTATCCATTAATGACAAAATTTCAATTAACAACTAAAGAAATTTCTATTCAACACAAATCTTTCTTTTTCTAGTTTCATTTTTTAGGTGAATGAGTTCATTTAATTATAAGTCACTTAAAAATCGAATAATAAGGATGCGTTACAAGGTTGCCTTCGTGGTGGTCCAGGCACGTGTCAAGTTCATTAAGGTATATCGGGACGAGTCATGTAGTTTATTGTTTTCAAGTCGTTTTTAGTTTTCAATTTTACAAAACAGTGAAAATATGTTTGATTTGGCATTCTGAAAATATATTTTCGAAAATAAAACTAAAATTATAACATAAAACCCAAAACACATTTTTGACGTTTCGAGTATTTTCAGTGAAATTCTGAAGAACATTCAAACATAGAAAACAAGCATTTAAATAATATTTTCATTTCAAAAATATTAATAATTGATTGATGCAAGTTTCGAAAATTGTAATTTAATCTTCAAACTTTTAAATGTCAAATTTAACTTCCGAAACTTAGGAATTTTTATCGAATGCTCCTTTAATTATTTCCAATTGATGACATGCAACTCGATTAATCTTCAATTTCTTTGAATCAACTTCAAATTAAGCTCCAAATTGCATTTTTCAAACCAATTATATCCAAGATGAAAATTTTCCTAGAATTGACATAGGGCTTTTTTTTTTTTTTTTTTTTCCAAAAATGCATTTTGGAATGGTATTTTGACTATGTGATTGAATAAATCCTCCCCTATCTATTGCGGGTCAAGGGATTGATGCAAAAACTATTTTTTTGTACAAGAGAGTGCGTGGTTAAAAATAAGGGGTTGTTTGAGCCCCATTTTTCTAGAAAAATGCATTTTGAAATTGTGTTGTGATGGTGAATGTGCAGTTAAAAATAAGAAAATTTTTTGAATTTGCGTGTAATATTATTTTATTGAAAAATGTGATTAAAATGGCATCAAATCACTGTTGAAGAATATATTTTGATGAAAAAATAGAACTCAAACAAGGGTTAAGAAAATCTTTTGGATTTGAATGTAAGATTATTTTATTGAAAAATATGTAGTTGCAAATAAGAGAGATAAATGTATTTTAAAAATAATAAAGACCAAACAAAGACATAATTTATACAAATTAAATCGATAATTGCTCAATATATATAATTAAATAAGAACAGAGGTCCAAATAAGTGCATAGAATGCACTTAATGCTATTGCCGTTTAGAAATAACGTAATCAACTTTGATTAACTTAATGGAGAATTTGAGCAAGGTAATTGAAAAAAAAGATATAATTGAATTAATTCTCGGATTTTAAGAGTGAGTAAGTTAGATACATCGAGTTTTATCCCTTGAGGCGACCATTATGCCTCAAATTATAGCCCAAACTCAACAACTTAACCGTCCCAATCACGTCGTCTATGGTAACTTGACCACCCCCAATCATGTCGTCTATAGTGTTGTTTCTTAATATGCATGCCATTACATTCTATTTTGGTGAATTTAAGTGGATGGAAAGGTCAATCTCTCAAGTCATCGTGACTTTAGATATAACTAAAATTATCCTCATCATTGCAGACTTTTGATGGATTGACCATAAGGTGCTTCCATCAACCCTGTCATGTGTCTTCTTGAGATAAGCCATAAGAGAGGTGATAATATCACCTAGTCAAATAAAAAATGACGGCTATTATCAAGTCGAAGTTCACCTCGGTCCGAGCTGTTTTTAGGGCATAACCTGTTTCTATAATTATTTCTTTCGTCAACAATCTTAATTAATGTAAGGATTATCAACAAATCTTAATTAATGGAAATATCATCAACAATTTGTGCCCCCAAGAGTCAAGATTTTTTAACCTTTTTACGACAATTCCACAATTCAATGTGCCAATTTGATAGACTGATTAAAATCGTATCTTGCAAAACGTGGTGGGCATTAAAATGGTGATTATCCAAAAATTTAAACAATGGCTTAATGATGAAGTTACTTTTTGAATGGTGATTCATGGTGTTTCCCATCCTTTATAGCCACAACGGTTTGAAGAGATGCATTTTCATTTCGCACAACGATTTGAAAAGATGCCTTTTCATCTACTCCTTTCTCTATAAAAAGGAAAGAAAAATGCTTTAAATCTATCATTCACTGTTCTATATTCATCCCCTTCTTTGAAAATTTGCTTGTGGTCAATCTATCCCAGGTATTTTTGGTCCTTTTCAATATTTTGCTTTTTTGCTTTTCCATCGCTTTATAAATGAGTTCAGATGACTTGATAGTTCCTTCTGGGAGAAGCAACCAGGAGGACGCTATAAGTTCTTCTCCAGTTTGTTCTTCTAATTCTTTCGCCATCTTTTCCAGTTCTGAGGTCGACGAAATCTTTAGTCGTATTCTTTTAGCCATGGCCTACCATACTAGTACTTCGCCTCCTATGCCAGTTATCAATTCTACTAGGATTGTAAGTTTGATAGATGAGAGTGTGGATGAATCTTTTGGGTAAGTGTGGGAGTGTTTTGATATTAGGTTTACTGCCACTGAAGAAATTGGAGAATAAATTACAAGCATCCTTAGCTCAGTTGAAGCATTTTTATAAAGGGACTGACCGTGCTTGCAGTCATCCTGAGGGTTGCATTGCTTTGAAATCGGAGATTCTTAATATTGATCCGAGGCTTTATTTTTCTCGTGTCATTAGAAAGTTTTTATCCTCTTAAGGAATTGCACCCATGTAGCTATGCCCCACTGGGTAGAGTTCACTGTACGCTTGCATGTTATTTTTGCAATGTGGTATTATACGATCATAGAGGCTAGGACATGAGGGTCCATTATATTATGTACTCCCTTTTCTTTAAAAAATTGGAAGGAAGACTCCTTTTATGTTAGAGGGACTAGTAATTTAGCCAGGATCGGGTGAAAAGGGATGAAGTAGTACTAGCTCGTTATAACAAAATTTGTTAGTATTTTCGTATTTAGATAAGTGTTCACTGGATTGCTGCTCTGTATTTTCTAACTCTTTCCCCTTTCCCCTTTTTCTTTTTCCGATGTTTGATAGTTTACTGTCCTTGCACCATTACTACAAGCACCAAGTAAATAGCTAATGCAGTCAGGGCCTTGGAGTCAAATAAAAGGTACTGCAGCAATTTGATAACTGACTCCAATCTGATTAGTGCCGATCTCTTTACACAGCATCCATCTAATCCTTCTTCTACAACTTTATCATCACCAATCCCTACGAGGCAGCCACTACCTTCTTCTATTGTCACATCACCTAATGTTGTCTTCTCTTCTCGTAAGGAAATCATCTTCTCCTACAAGGTCACGGTCATCGCCTCCTGCTCTTGGTAAGCTTTTTCCTAATATTTGTAAATAGAGCCTATTCGAAAGATGATGGGCTACAAGGCATCCAAACAAGCTGAGGTAGAGGAAAAAGCCTTTAGAGTCCAACGAGCTAAGAGAAAGGCATCCATTGATGATGATGAGCAGGCCTTATTATCACGTCGTCCTTACCCTACTGTTTCTTTGCTAGTACTCCCTCCTACTAGCCGACTGAGCTCTTCTATCTAAGTTCCATATTCTTAATTCCTCTTTTAACAAATTCACTACTTCCACCCTCATCATATGAGATCAGAGATTGATACATTGACTGGGCGTTACCTTAAGCTTTTTGGACTTTTTGAAGACTGCACCTCCTGCTGTTGATCTTATAGCTACCATTCTTCAATCACTAAGGACTTTGACTGACATGCTCTTAAAGAGTTGGACAAAAAATGAACAGTCCTATCTGAATCAGATATTTGCTAGTAAAGCATATATAACGACAGAAGTTCCAAACCATAGGTCCATTTTATATATGATGTCAGTCTCTAATAAAGTCAGTGTATACCTTTAGTTTTCTTTCTTTCATTTAGTAACTGGTTGTATATTCTGCTGTTGATTAAGAGAGTCTTAAATGCTAAAGAAAACAGGACTTTGGATGAGCCACAGGCTAAGTCTAAGGGAAAAGTTAAGGCCAGATTAAAGGCGGGGCCGACCCTTGGGCCAAGCCTCCAAAAATGTGGCTTGGGCCCAGGGCCTCAAAACTTATAGTAATACAAGCAATTTTGTATCCATCTATTCATGTTCGAGCCCAGAGGTCCAACAGAAGCTTAAGCCCTTCAGCCTTTAGGAAATTGAACAGACATTGCACGAAGGAAATTGAACGGACAATTTAACCAAAAGGTAAATCATCTTCTTCAATTCAGAGAATCAGATTTCAGAATTCCCAATCTTTATTTTGCTTTTGATTTTGTGACAGCCATGGGAGAGTGAGTTCATTGATTCACAATGTGTATGGGCTGAATATGCATAGAAAAGGTAAGAAGTCCAGGCCCAAAATAGGCTTTTAACTCTGGAAGATTTGGAAGTAAGTTTCATAGCAGATCCAATTTTTGTTTATTCCCATTGTATTTTATTTTAATTCCCTGGGATTCTTTTTTTTTCCTCCCCCTTTTTTATCCAATATCGAGATGTTACAATGAGGTTAAACTAAGGAAATGGCATTAGATAATGGCACATATTTTGCTGAGACCTAAATAAACTTTGATTCACATGAAGCCTAGATGCAAAATGGTGTTGAAACTTTGGAATTTCAGGAGGGAGTTTTTGCTTCAGATGCAATTTTTTATTTTATTCTCATGATTTTATCCTTTTATGTCCTCTAGAATTCTTTTTTCTTGTTCTTTTTTTATCCAATAATTGAAGTTCACTTTAATTGAGGATAAATAATGGGAAGACCCTCTTAGATAGCCAGAGCATTCCTTTGCTTAAAACTAAATAAATTCCCTTTCACAACAGCAAACAATCACAATACTTCAGGTTAGAATAGTAGTATAAAATTATTAACATCACCTGATGTGGCTGCAAAATATTTGATAATCCTTGGACCATTTGATACATTTATCACTTCTTCTACTTGAAAGAATGGAGTGAATAAAAGGTACTAATAGTGTAGTTGACCCCAATTGCAAAGAAGACTTTAGTTGTTCTCATGCTCTTTTTCTTTTTCTTTTTCTTTTTCTTGGCTTGTTGGTGTGGGTTTTTCCCCCTCTTACCTTTCCCAATGATTTCTATTGAAAAAACTTGATTGCTAATTTTTTACATCTCAAAATGTGAGAAGACTAAATATGATGCTAGCCTAATCTCTCGGGTTGTAAGTGATATTTTATTTTGCAATTCTATCTTTTAGATTGTACGAAATTTTCTTTTGAATATAGATATATTTTTTTATTTAAATATTGTTACATATGTAAAAAAAATATAGGACCTCAAAATAATTTTTCGCTTAGGGCCTCTAAATTCTTAGGGCCGGTACTAATTAAAGGCAAAGCAAGATTTGAAGGAAAAGCTCTAGGCCATCAAAATATAGGGAGAGAAGGCTACAGCTTGCAAAAATGAAAAGAAGAAAGCTACTAAAGATAGGATCCAAGCTGATGAAGTGAAGGTCCATGGTGATAAGGAAAAGATCAGAACTAATGAGCTGAGGCTAGAGCCTTGACAGTAGTAGCAAATTGGAAGAATTCTCTTGCTTTTTATGCATTCGCCCAAGATGTCCACAGAGCTGGTGTGGTCGAGGTGATAAGCATATTGAGGATGTTGCCAAAGTTTGATGTGGGATTTCTATCTGAGGTCATTGACGAGCAGAGGGCTACTTTGGTGAAGATGAATACGACTGCTGGAACCTCAGAGGCAACATATGAAGATCATCCTCACCTACTTAAAACTTGTTTTAACTTATATTTTTATGTTTTGACTACACGGTTAATACTATTGTCAAGTAAAACTTCGAAATTCATTTGAATGGAATGGAAAATATCCCACTTTTCTTAATTTTTGCACATATTCGATTATGAATTGCTAAAAAATTAAATGTTGTTAGGGGGTCCTTATTTTAGAAATTTTCACTAAGTGTTGCAGCACTTGCAACATCAGCACGGACTACTAAAGACTGTTCTTTTGAATTTCCATTTTACAAAATTTCTCTAGTGCTAAAGAGCGGGTCATCTGAATTTCTGTTTTGTTAAGTGTTGCAGCACTTATAACATTAGCACGAATTGCTGTACGAATTGCTAAAGAGCCAACGAATTGCTGAAGACGGTCATCTGAATTTCTGTTTTGTTAAGTGTTGCAGCACTTATAACATTAGCACGAATTGCTGTACGAATTGCTAAAGAGCCAACGAATTGCTGAAGACGGGTTCTTTGAAGTACGAATTACTGATGAGCGGGTTCTTTGAATTTCTATAAATTTTCACTAAGTGTTGCAACATTTACAACATTAGCATGGATTACTAAAGATGAGGTTCTTTGAATTTCTATTTTAGAAATTTTCACTAAGAGTTGCAGTATTTACAGCATTAGCACAGACTGCTGAAGAGCCGACTGTTTAAATTTCTATGCACAGACTGTTGAAGAGCCAATTGTTTAAATTTCTATTTTAAAACTTTTCACTAAGTGTTGTAGTACTTACAACATTAGCACAAACTGTTGAAGAGCGAAATTTCTATAGCACAACCTACTGAAGAGCGGGTTCTTTGAATTTCTAAAAATTTTCGCTAAGTGTTACAGCACTTACAACATTAGCAAGGACTACTGAAGAACCTCGAAGATGAGGTTCTTTGAGTTTTTGTTTTAAAAAATTTTGCTTGGTATTGCAGTACTTACAATATTAACACAGGCTGCTGAATAGTTGGTACTTACAACGTCAGTACGAACTATTGAAGAGCAAGTTCTTGAAATTTTTGTTTTAGAAACTTTCACTAAATGTTGTAGCACTTACAACATTAGGGTGAACTGCCAAAGAATAAGTTCTTTGAATTTCTGTTTTAGAAAACTTTGCTAAGTTTTGAGCATTTACAACATTAGCACGGAGTGCTAAAGGACATGTCCTTTTTATGAGTCCAGTAAATTAAAAAAAATTACATTCTATTCCATCCTGATATTACTACAAACATTGTCCCCAAGAGCATATGAAAAACATCTTAATAGCGGTAATGCATATCCTCCCTTCTGAGGACATCATAAAAAAATATACCTAGCGGAACTTAACCTCAACTTCCAAGATTCTGCATGGTTTGTAAGGCTTACTGGATGTTTAAGAAATTGGATGATCTCATCTATCCATGTCAATTTAAAGTCTATGACCATAAATGTAATCACGTCCTCCTCAATAGCGATATATCTAACTTTTCCCAAATGGATACTATAAAGCACATTCACCGTTCTGCTAGTAACGAGTTTGGCTAAAGTACAACATGATTGTCTTGGGTTTGAGGTATTTGTTTTACCTTTGCCATTTCAAAGTTTTTTAATTCGTTCTAGATTGCTTCGAGGTAACTACTCATTCTATCATCCTTGGTTTGGAAACTTTCATTAATCTGATTAATAATGAGCTATGAGTCACTGTGTTCACTACCTTAGATATTTTCAAAATTTTAGCCATTTTTAACCTAACTATTAATGTTTCATATTCAGCTTCACTGTTTGAGATTTTGAAATCAAAGGTCAGCACTTGATAGAAATAGTGGCTATCTAGGTTGATCAATACTATCCACGTTCCTAACTAAGCTTTAGTAAAAGATTCGTCCACAAATAGCCCTCAAAGATTGTCCCTTTGTAATTCTTCTTGTAGATATGAACTAAAATCAGCCACAAAGTTAGCTAAGGCCTACCTTTTTATGGCTATGCATGGCCTATATAAAATTTCGGACTTTCCAAGCTCAACGATCTATTTTACCAAGCATCCTAAGGTATCTGGTTTTTGTAAGAACTATCTCAAAGGGTAATTGGTCAAGGACTCTATGGATGTTCTAGGAAGTACGGTGGCAACTTTCTTCCTGGCATGATCAAAGCATAAGCTAGCTTTTCTGTGGGAAAATAAAGTAGTTCAGTGTCATGAACAGCTTTGCTAACATAATATACTAGATATTGTACTCTATCTTCTTCTCTGATTAGTACAGTGCTTAAGGAATGCATATAAATGGCTAAGTAAAGTTACTGTCTTTCACTCGTCCTAGGTTTAGAGATGAGAGGTAGTCTAATAGTGTCTTTAGCTCTTCGAAGGATTTATGACATTCTTAGGTCGATTTGAACTTCTTCCTTTCTTGATGTGCGTAAAAAAAATGTTTATCGCGATCAATAGACTTGGAGACAAATCTCTCTATAAGGCTTTGGATCTTCTTAGGCCTAGTTTAATGAACGCTTATATCCTTTTTTACATTGCTCAATTCCTCTATGATTTACCATATAGACCAAGAATTCGCTAAAGCTTATTCCAAATGCACACTTGAGGAGATTAAACTTCATTTTATATCTTCTGAGATTCTTGAACATGTCTGACAAATGTTGGATATGATTCTTAGCAGAGATGCTTTATATTAACATGTTAGCAATGTAAATTCCATAGTCTTACCTATTTATTGGGCAACGTGGAGTTAACAAGTCGTTGGTATGTAGCTTTGTCATTTTTTGGACCAAATGACATCATCTTGTAACAATATAGACCTTGGTACATTATGAATGATGTGTGCTCTTTGTCTGGCTTATACATCGAAATTTGGTTATATCATGAATAAGTACCCATGAAGTTGAGTAACTAGTGTCCTGCAGTGGCATCAACCATCTGATCCATCCTTAGAAGAAAAAAGTTATCTTTAGGACAGGCCTTGTCGAGATCAGTGAAGTCTATATATACTTGAGCTAAAGGATCAATATTGAACTTATGGCAAGTAGTCTTTGGGCTAATTCCTTTTATATCCTTATGGCTCCAAGTAATACATCTATGTTTTTGCTAAGGAAATCTACAAGAGCAAATTGGATTGGTTGTTGTAATTCATGTTTGATCTGGTACTCTTTTGGAGGTAGTCCAAACTGACTCGAACCTTGTCTAATTCCTCTATAGGTTCTGCCCTTTTGTCGTTAAATTTGATTCTGGGGTCCAGTGTACTGAGATTGAGCTCGAGTTGATATATAAGGTTTACTCCATTCTGGGTTGGAGTAGTCTGGACTTTCAATATGGTAAGGTATGCACCATGTGACATTTTTTTGTTGCCTTTGATCTCTTCTACTCCATAAATCATTGGGAAGTCATTGAGACGATTGTTCTTAATCAAAAAGTAAAGATTGTCCTAAAATCGCGTCTTATGGCAAGGCAGAGTCCAATATAACAAATTGAGCGATAACTTTAGCCGAAGGGGAATTTTCTCAACCTCTATAGTAAGCTTGATTTTTTTTTTCTTTCAGCATCATCAAAGCTCCATTTCAATCGAAGGATTTAATTTGAGTATTATTGCAAAAAATGCATAGGAATTCCCATCCGCTTGAGGGTTTTGACATATAGGATATTAAGATAGCTTCCTTTGTTGACTAACACTTTAGGTAAACTTGCCCCAGCGATGGGTATGGCAATTACTGAAATGCCTGGGTAAGGGTAAGGATCTACCTCAATTTTGTTAAAGGATAAACGATCTTCCTCTGATCTTTTACAGTGTTTCTTTGTGATGCCTATTTTCGTCAAAACGGCTAAAAATGGTTTTCTCAATCAACCTTCCTCAAGTCTATCCAACTGACTTTCTTGGAAATTTTTTACACAAAATCTGGGTAGGTCAACATTGTAGGATCTAGCCTCAACTTCGTCATCTCGTACAATGCCCTCCCCGATTGGAGTGGGAAACTTTATATAGTAGTGATAGATTGAGATATATATCAACCTTTAGTTCGTGCAATATAGGTCTTCTCAAAATTGAACTATAATTGGATGGCAAGTTAACTATCACAAAGTCAATGATGATTCTTCTATGGTAAAAATGTCTCACAGTTTTGTTGAATAAGATTTAATCATGCTAAGAATCAAGAATCATCAAAATTAAATTAATAAAACGAATTCATACCTGCGGAAGCCATTGTTGATATGAATAATAGTTGTAATAGCAGCCAAGATCTTCCCCTCCTTGCTCCTTACAAAGTATTAACTATCAATGGGCCAAGCCAATAAAACATATGGAGAGGAGAAAGGACATATCTTTTATATATAGAAAATAATTGAGTCATCCCATTACGACTTGAATTCTACTTGAGGCTTTATTTTCGGCCCACATACTTAAAATTACCACATTATATTAATTACAACCCGTGAGGTATAAAATGCTCAATTGATCACTTAATAAATTTGACCCAATCACAAATATCATCATGAGCCATATATCTAACCCGTAAAATTTGTAATCGAATGTGAAGCCCACATATGGAATTATTCCAACATTCTCCCACTTGGGCAAACATTTGATTGCTATAACAAAGTTTTAATACCCGAGTTAGACTAGATAGGTGGCCACAAAAGTATAGCTCCAATGATGACATCTTATGTAACATGATCCGATCCAACAAGAACATTAACACCGAACATGGAAGTCATTACACCAATTAAGCGATGTAAGACTATTCCACAGCTACAAATGCCAACATCCTTATCGACATGGATCCCTATCCTCCAACCAATGTGGTAGTATGTGGTATGAACTTAACACCAAATGTGATAAAAAACTGTGCTAATTCATATCGATCCTCATAAAGATTCTGATCAAAATGAAGCCAAATATCTCCGAAAGAGACTCATCTTATGTCTTTATATGTCATATCTCGATATCATAGTAATATGGTAATAAAAAAATACAAGTCAAATGCATGCTCAAAATAGTTTATGAATAGGAAAAAAATATTTTATCATCAGAAGGGGTTGTACACAAAATTATATGGGTTGCCTACGTACCCTACAAAAGGATAGAGCCCAAAACATGGTTCATAAATAACTCCCACTAACCAAAAATATCAAATATTTTCACAATGCCCATATTAGCAACACGTGTTTTAAAGACTTTTGGAGCGAGTCCCTTAATCAAAAGGTCTTGCAATCATTGCCTCTGTATTGATATGCTCTATTTTCGTCTGCCCTTCCTTGACTCTGTCTCTAACCACCAAATATTTGATGTCAATATATTTTGACCCACCAGAACTTTTATTATTTTTTGAAGAGAATACTACTGCACTATTATCACAGTAGATGGTGATCGATCTTGAGATGGAATCAACAACTTTCAAACCAGAAATGAAATTTCTTAACCAAACGGCTTGAACTGTAGCCCCATAACACGCCACAAATTCAGCTTGCATAGTAGAAGATGTCACTAGAGTCTGTTTAGCACTTTTCCAAGAAATAGCACCCCCAGCTAATATAAAAATATAACCTGAGGTTGATTTCAAATCATCTTAACATCCAACAAAATCAGAATCTAAATATCCTACCACCTCAACATGATTTGTACGCTGGAATGTAAGCATATAACTTTCAGTTTTCTTCAAATATCTCATAACTTTCTTAGTTACTTTCCAATACTCTTGTCTTAGATTAGGCTAAAATTTGCTAAGGACACTTACTGCATAGGCTATATCCGGTCTAGTGCAAATTTGAGCATACATTAAGCTCCCCACAGCACTAGCATATGGGATCATCTTCATAGACTCCATTTTTAGCTCATTCATTGGACATTGAGTTTTGTTAAACTTACCTCCTTTTAGGTACATCACCAGGTGTACAGTTCTGCATATTAAACATTTCTATAACACGTTGTATATAAGCTTTTTGAGAAAGTCCCAATAAGACATGATTTCTATCACGATGTATTTCAATGTCAAGTACATACGAAGCTTCTCCAAGATCTTTCATTTCAAAATTAGCAGATAACATTTTCTTTGTCTCATGAAGCAGCCCTAAGTTACTATTAACAAGCAGAATGTCATCAACATACAGTACAAGGAAAATAAAATTTCTCCCGCTTGTTTTGAGATAAATACATTGATCAATAGTATTTTCAACAAAACTAAGAGATGTCACAATCTCATCAAATTTTAAATACCATTGTCATAATACTTGCTTGAGACCATATAATGATTTGTTTAACTTACACACCAAGTTTTCTTTTCTTTTCATAACAAAACTTTCAAGTTGTTTCATATAAACCATTTCAAAAAGATCTTCATTCAAAAATGTTGTCATAACATCCATTTAATGAAACTCCAAATTGTAGTGTGCCACAAGAGCCACGACAATTCAAAAAGAATCTTTTGATGAAACAAGGGAAAATGCTTCAATAGCAGACAATTGATTCGAAAGAGATGAGACAATATAAACTATGAAAACATAAAATATCACTCAATATCATCCAAACATAATGCATGCAATCAAATGGATGATGTAATATCCAACTAATTAATATGTGCTATTAATTAGATAATTCGTAATTCAAATCGAAACATATGAATTAAATTACGGTAAGAGCCTAGATGTATCATCATAAAGTCACCTTTGGGCCGAAAATACAATACGCTATAAGGTACTCTTAAAACACATCATGTAGCCAGTCAACAAAATTACACTGATTTTTGAAACACCAACTCCTTTGGAGAGAAGGAAATTTCTAGATCAAAATAAGCACGTTAATTGTTTTATGTCATTTTCCAAAAATATTACATATAATAACACCTTTGGGCAAGATATTATATGCAATAAATCAAAATTGTTGCGCAAAAATATATATATTTTTTATTGTAGAGAAAACCGAATAAATAATAATGAGTGTGCCACTTTGGCAGCTACCACCCATTTTTATTTCAAAATATTTCTCTTTGTGGGAAAAATAATGATTGTCTCAAATTCCATAAAAATTCAATCACAAAACAATAATTACTCAACAAATCATAATCAATAATCGATAAAAGATAAAGATTCATATGTGATTGAGAGATGAAGTTCACAACAAAATTTCAAAAAATGAAATTTAAATGCATAAATAATGGCAATATTTAAATACATATACAATTTAATGAAAAATATAAAAGTCGTCAATCAAATTATTATTATTATTATTATTATTATTATTATTATTATTATTATTATTATCAGTCAAATGGATGATAAAATGTCCAACAGATTAACATGGGCTAATAATCAGATAATCCGTAATTAAATCAAAAGCGTATGAATTTTATTACGGTAAGAGCCTTGGTGCATCATCATAAGGTCACCTTTGGGCTGACAATACGACATGCTATAAGGTACTCTTAAAACATATCATATTGTTAGTTAACAGAATCATATTGATTTTCGAAATACCAACACCTTTGGGCCGAAGGAAATTTCTAGATCAAGATAAGTCCGTTAACCAATTTATGTTATATTCCAGTAATTATAACATATAATAACACCTTTGGGTAAGAAATTATATGCAATAAATCAAAATTTTCGTACATAAGTATATATTTTATTTCAGAAAAATTAAATAAATAACAATGAGTGTGCCGCTTTGGCAGCTACCACCCATTTTTTATTTCAAAATATTTCTCTTTGTGGGGACAAATAAGGATCATCTCAAAACTCATAAAAATTCAATCACAAAACAATAATTATGCAAAAAATAATCGATAAAATATGAAGATTCATATGTAATTGAGAGACGAAATTGCCAACAAAATTTCAAAAATGAAATTTAAATGCATAAATAATGGCAATATTTAAATACATATACAATTTAATGAAAAATATAAAAGTCGTCAATCAAATTATTATTATTATTATTATTATTATTATTATTATTATTATTATTATTATATTTTAATCGGGTATATTATCAAATAAAGTTTTGATTTGGTCAAAAATAAAATTTTAGGGTCAAAACTTTAGAAGTTCAAATTTAAGAGTCCCTTATTGAAAATTACATTTTAACACTAAACACAAATTAAAATCAGGTCCCTCAACTATACAAATTACATGACAGGCCCTCCTTTTAAAATTGCAAGTTTAACCCCAATCTCTTAATTGTAGACAGGGGCCTCTAAACCATAATTTGCAACAGAGGCTCCCGTCTCCAATATATTCAAAATCGATTTTCAGAGAATCCTAAAGGGAAAAACTTTTCCTTTTTGACTTGGCTACCGATGTTGCATTTTGCCAGTACGTCGTCGCCCAGATGACCACCAAATAGGCAGCTTTATACAAATATTTATGCACATAATATGTAAATATACAAAAGGGCATGCCCATAAATTTATACACATACGTACAGATTCACACACTTGTTAAAAAAAAACCTATACACATCCAGATTCAGATTCAAGAATTAATCCTAAAAGGAAGTTAGTCAAAATCTATGTTTTATTACGTGTGGCCGCGGATTTGCCTACTGCGGAAGCTAGGATGAAAGACAAAAAATGAATTGACTCCAAACATTAAAATTGCTGCTGGAAATCATGATTCAAAACATAATAATTCCAAAGCTCAAATTGGTGGCTGCGTAACCAAATTGGAAGCTTAATGACAATCCAAAATCTCGAAAATTTAACAATTTTAAATCCACTAGCGGCTGCGGAAGCCAAAATTAGCGACTTTATATTTATTTTTAAATTGGCAGTTTGAAAAAAAATTCTGGAATTATTCAGCCAAAAATCGAGAGAAGAAAAAAAAAGTTTTTATGGAGGATTCTGATCTTAACGTAGAAGCTCTGATACCAATTGTTGAATTTTAATTTAATCATGCTAAGAATCAAGAAGCACCAAAATTAAATTAATAAAACGAATTCATATCTGCGGAAGCCATTGTTGATATGAATAGTAGTTGTAATACCCCTCCTTGCTCCTCACAAAGTATTACTTATCAATAGGGCAAGCCAATAAAATATATGGAGAGGAGAGGGGACATAGACTTTATATATAGGAAATAATTGAGCCGTCCTATTACGACTTTAATTATAATTAGGGTTTTATTTATGGCCCACATATTTTAAATTACCATATCATATTAATTACAACCCGTAAAGAGTAAAAAGCCTAATTGATCACTTAATAAATTTGGCCCAATCACAAATATCATTATGAGTCATACATCTAATCCGTAAAATTTGCAATTGAATGTGAAGTTCATATATGAAATTATTCCAACAAGTTAAACAATGAGGGCGATCTGAACTTGTACGTCAATAGGATCGTTTGTAAAGCCTTGCAGTCTCTTGAGATAAAGCTGTATATATTTTTCTTAGATTTCCATTCACTTCAAGGTTTTGGAGTATAGGACATTAACAAAACTCTTACTATCTAAAAGAGTTCGGTGCACACTAATTCTAGCGACAAGCATGGTGACTACAAAGGTGTTAATCTGGTTTTGCATTATGCCTTAGGAATCTTTATCCCAAAAACCAAACTACTCCGAACACTATGCAGCTGTAGGTTTAAACTTATGTTGTCCCACTTCATAATTTTGCCAAACTCACGTGTCTCTAATTTTATGCTAAAATGTGCTTTTCTTACATTTAAAAATAAAAAATAAAAAAAAAAATTTCTTGACAATACGGATAGACAGTCCATCATTTAGTTAATTCATTGCATATTAACTAATGCGAATAGGTATAATTTAATGAATTAATTTTCTAAATTTTGTTTAAGTGTTCAACTGCATGTTTGGCAAAACTTATATAGTTTAAGTTAGTCAAATATAATTTTTATTCACATATTTTATAGGATTCACAACTTGCTATCCACTTATTATTATCTATATATTTTGCAGAATCCACATCTTATAAGCCCTGGCTTCATATGAGTTGGTATAACTTTTCGTATAAATATAAAAAAAAAAAAAAAAAAGAGAGCGAAGGATTAAAAACTAAATTCAGTAAAAAGTAAAAGAGAGAACTAAAGTAAAAAATAAATAAATAAAAATTAAATTTAACATAAAGGAGACACACGCCGTCATTAGATTGGATTTTTTTTAAAATAAAGTAAATATTAATTATGGTACAAATGACTGTATCATCGAGTAGACGGTATAGTATTAGTATTGAGGCACACAAATTGATTGAAAAGTGTAGGTAAATTTATTAAATAATCGGTAATTTTTTAAATATCACTGGTGTTACAACACCTGTTTAGGTGACACTAAGTATTATTAAATAAAAAGTATAGTTAAATAAACTATATAATTTCATCTTTAGTTAAACATATCACATAATGTCATAAGTATCAGTTAAGATTATTCTGAACAATCTTATTTTATAAATTTACTTGGTTTATTCTCGTGTATGCAACTTAAGAGATTTTGAGATGATAAATTATACTATTAATGGTAAGTGTAATTTTACACTTATCTAAACCATTAAATTAGAGTATTTATTATTGATTTGAATAAATAATAGCTTAATTATGTGTTAACTTTGTTTGTTAGTTAAAACTAGATGCAATTTGGTTGAATTGGAATAAATGAATGAAAAATGGACGAAATAAGAAATTTAAAGTTTGGGGACCAAATTGCAAGTTTCAATAGTTGATTCAAATTATTGAAGAATTCATGTAGTCAATGTTGGATGAATTTTGTGAATAGTGACGCTGAAATAAGTATAATGATGGTGACAAAGCCGAGGCAAGAGTTGGACTCTTTGTCCTTAAGTCGAATTTGCCCCGCAACGGTGCCTACGGATTTCGGCAATCGACTCCCAAGATACAACGGCTACACTTGTGTTTGTAGCACTCCAAAACACAAGTACAACGAACCAATTTAGGCTTATGTACTCCAAGGATGAAATGAAAGAAAATCAAAATAAACGAAATGATTTTGATTTTGGATAGAAGAGAGGATGAGAAACGTTTTGCATATCAAACTGTGAGGAATACAATTGAAAGAAACTGAAAGATGAAGGAACAAGATCATATCAAGAAAGGATTCAAGAGGCACATTAGATGAAAGCACGGACCAAAACGAAGATCTTGAAAGTTCCAAGGGTCAAACATGCACCAGCATTCGGTGTGCAAGCAACCCCCATTTTTTACAAACTCGAGGCTAATTGCATTGGCAACGTGCATGCGAGTAGGTACTCCATCCATGCGCGTGGGGTAATTTCATCTGATGAATTGACAAATTCCTTTTCTAATTCTAACCATTTTGGAACCAAATTTGGACGATTTTGACCTAACTTTCGCCTTCCATAAATATAAAACTTGGACGACACAATAGGAGATCTCTCTCTAATTTCTTAATATACATTCATATCATACAATTCATCGAGAACAATAGGCAAATTCAGATCTATTGGAAGAGAAGTTCAACTTAACAATATTTATACAAGAATTTGAAGATTCGAGGCAAATATTCAAGATCAAGATATTGATATTTAGCAGGTATTCACAGCATTGATGCAATTACATTAGTGGCGACCTTGTTGGAAGTATTAAAAAATAAATTGAACAACCTAACTTAGACTATAAACATGGTGTATTAACCATCACCAGTTTGTGGAGACTGCGAGACAGATCAAATAATAGCAAGCTTTCATTTAGCCTCCACGCATGTAATCTAGCCTAAGGAGTCAATTATGCACCGAATTCTCAAAGGCAACAAAACGATCCTTACTTTAACAAGTATAATCTAGGTTTGAATAATCATCCAAATTTCTCATAGACTAATAATCAGGGTTAGGGAAATCAGATTCACCTCAACACACCAAGAACACAACAAGAGAAGAAATCATCTTTAAATGATTTAATGGTTCATTGTATTACAAAGATTGAGACTGCACTCCAAAATCAGCAGGCCTTTATTAAAAATTTGAAAAATGCGATCAAGCAAATAATAGCTGCTTTGTCTAACATAGGCTATTTTGTCAAGCGATGTGAATAGAACCCCTGAGAATAGGTTTTAGCTATGCAACCATAGAAGATGATATGTTTGGCACTCCATCAATCAAGAGTGCTACCCCTAGTGCATGAAATAGAATACATACAACAACTATGAAAAAATAGGCCAATGAAATAAAAGACAAACTACATACTTTGGTTAAGCCTTAAACATTTGTTTGAAAGAATTAAACTTTTGACAAGAGATTATTAGCCAAGTCGAGACTTAAAGGTTGAAGTAATCAAACTATATGAGAATCCTTATTTATTGAAATGTTAACTTCCAATGAGTGAAATTGAACCAAACTAGAGAAAGATGATTTAGTATATGAATTCAACCTTAGATTACATATTAGGAAAATGGTTAAAATAATAAATTTAGGGTGTTCATATTACGGGGGAAGAAATGATAAATCTAACCATTGAGAGCCGAGATTTGGATCACTTCATAAATTTACAGCTTGTTTGAGCCCCATTATTTAAAAAAAATGCATTATTCTATAGTATTTTGACATCATTTCAAGCACATATTCAATAAAATAATATTACACGCAAATCCAAAATTTTTTCTTATTTTTCAACCACACATTTCTCATCAATACACTATTCAAAAATTCATTTTTCCTCCAAAATGAGGCTCAAACAAGGGCTTATAATGCCTTACATGAATCTTCACACACCTCAATTTTGCATTAGATGAGTAGAATTTAACTTTGACAATGTGATTTTGAAGCAATTTATAATTTTTACACAAAAATTCCAATCTTGAGAACAATGACATGTTACCTAACTACGTTTGTTTAAAATTCTTATTTAAGTTAAGTAATATTTTGTTTGAGAATAAACAAATGTTTAAATTTGGGGTTATTTGGTAAGTGTACAAAGTTAGGGTTGGCAACGGTTCGGTTCAGTGATGGTTCAGTTCGGCCAAAATAATCACCGAACCACCAATTTTTTTGCCATACCATAACCGCACTATAATTATGTAAGTAGGTTTCGGTTCGGGGCGGTTAATAACCATGAAAATAAATTATTTTTCATAGATCTAGTCGTCAAATTGAAAAAACAATTAATGTATGAAAAAAAGTCGCGCGTGATGGTTATCAACTGATAATCGAGTGAATTATATTTGAGCACTTCAAACTATTTGCATTGCTAATCACTTACCAAACCAAAATTGTACAAAGGGTTGATAGAGGGTACATCTGTAAGAAGGCTGTGATTTATGGTACCAAATGTGATGTCTAGGTTACTGATGACAAAATAAAGAAAGGCAAAGACTATGTATACTTAATTTCAAGCCAATTCAGATGCCTAAAACTAATCAAATGATCAAATTTAATGCAACAAAATAAGTTTTTTGAAACTGAAATTGTTGATTGAGTTCGCTTTAAGAGTGAATGAGTTGATAACCATTATGTGTGACTGCAAATGAAAAAAAAGTCCATGTGGAGTTTGCAAAATTAGATTTTTTTTTTAAAGACATGTTTTGTATTGTATTATTATTTAGATGAAAAAAATAAATTTAACGGGTAATTGGTCCGGTTCGGGAAAACGGTGTAAATACCATACTCGCACCTCCCTGAACCGGTTCATTAAAACCAAATATCATATCCGTCTCATTGCATCATTGGTTCGATTTTTTTCACTCCGTTCGATTTGGTTAACCGCGATTTTCGATTTTGACGGCTCAAATTGCCATCCCTATAAAAAGTACACTTATTTAGGTAATTAAATTGAAGTATTTATTATTGATTTAGATGAATAATAGCTTAATTGTTTGTTAATTTTTTTTATTAGGTAAAACTCGATGTAAATTGATTAAATTGGAAGAAATGAACAAAAAATGAGCGAAAATGGAAGAAATTCAAAGTTCAATGACCAAATTACAATTTGTTAATAGTTTATTCGGACCACAAAACAACAATTGAAGAATTTATATAGTTAATCGGATGCAATCAAAAAATGAAAGACCAAGATCATTTCGAATCCGTTATTATATGTTTGCTCTCATTTTCGTTGTTTTTGATGTTGAAACGATTTCTCTTTATCCATGGGCAATGAGTTTCGATGTATTGGATGTATCTGTATTTATAGAAGTGTTAATTTTCATGCTTATCTTAATTCTTGGTTTAGTTTATGCATGGCGAAAGGGGACGTTGGAATGGTCTTAACTCTTGAATATTCAGAGAATAAAAAGAAAAAGGGAAAAAAATGATTGAAAAAGTTATGAATTCCATTGAGTTTCTTTTACTTGATCAAGCAGTCCAAAATTCAGTTATTTCAACTACATTAAATGATCTTTCAAATTGGTCAAGGCTCTCTCGTTTATGGCCTCTTCTATATGCTACCAGATGTTTTATTGAATTTGCTTTACTAATAGGATCACGATTCGACTTTGATCGTTATGGATTAGTACAAGATCGAGTCCTATCTATGATTGTGTCAATGTGGAGGATGGAAAAGTGGCATGACAGTTAAAATTCCCCACATGTTAAGATACTTGCACTTGTGGTTGCCAAATCACCAAACAAACTTTCACCTATGCGAAATTAAAAAATGCTTTTGTAAATTAACTCCAAAAATCCCCGACTCCCACCCCTAAAACCAAAACCAACTCCCCACCGCCTTCTTCCACAGCCACCTTGTCATTGCCATCACCGGCAACTGCATTCCCACCCATTTAATCTTCTTTCTGAACCTTATAAAAAAAAATAAATAAAAATCTCCAACATTTTCACCAACATCTAAATAATCAACCAAAAAAAATCTCATGACTAAAATTAATTGGTTTTCATATTGGAGCAATTGAAGAAGATAGAATGCGGAATTTGTCATAAAAGTTTTGATTTTCTCGTCTCTACTCCTCCCCCATTCTCTTCCTATATTTATTTGTTATTTATTGGTGTTTATGCTTGTGTAGAAGGGTTAGTAGAGACAAAAAAATAAAAGTAAAAAAAATGTTGTTATTCTATAGGAAAAGTAGAACACATAAAACAGAGTTTGTGTATAAATGTAAGAGAAGGGGTCGATGGGAATGTGGATTTGGTTTTAGGTTGAGGCGTCAGTGGGGGTGGGATTTTGGAGTTAATTGCAAAAGCATTTTTTTAACTTCATATGGTAAGAGTTTGTGATTTGACGTCCGCCTATGCAAATCACTTGACAGGTGGATAATTTTAATTGTCACATCAATTTTCACCCTCCACGTAGACCCAACCATAGATGGAAACCATTTGGTGGCCAATTCAATGCAACGAAGTTAAGTGCAGTGGTCATTGGGAAGCTTCATTAATTTCAATGAGTAAACCGTGACAATGTGTAAAGTTCATTGGATAATGAAGGAATTAACTCATAAAGTTGGAGTATGAATTGTATAAATATGGTATTTAAAAAAAAAAAATTGAAAATTTTAATAAGGGTAGATTTAGCCTTGCTTGGTCCCAATTAAATTATTATACATTTTTCTCTTTCTTTTTATCTATTATATTTTTTAAATAAAATAATATTATACGTAATTCAAAAAAAATTCTTCATTTTCCCCGTTTGGTACACATTAATGTAAAAACGAGAATGAAAAGAATAATCGTTATGGGCCGCACATAATAAGAAATAAAAAGTTAAATATGATAGCTTGATGTGATGAATAACGATCATATCTTTTATTTTAATAGACATATAATAAAAAACAAATGAGGACTTAATATTACATTCTTCAAAAGAATATTATTCTAAACATTCAAATTTCAAACAATTTCAAATGATAACTGCAATGGGAGCTTAAGAGTCAAATATTTACATATAAGATTAATGATAAAAATAGCGCCTTCCAAATATTTTAATCACTTTTTGCCTGAAAATTGGTCAACATTTGTTGAGTAGAGAAGCAATTTCACAATTTTTTCCGTTCCATCAATTCGCTTGCATCATAATTCAATAAATTTTGTCGTTTCTAATTCAACACCTGTCGAAGAAATCGATTTCATCCATCCGCACAAGCAACTATAATTTCATAAATTGAAGAAAATCCAATTCATTCTTCATTTCAATTCAAATCAAGATGCAGAGAACAAGACGCAGATGCGAGGGCACATCCATGGGATCCATCGTATTGGATCTCCGCCCCGGCCTCGGCATCGGTCCTTTTTCCCTTGGTAAACGCTTATTTTACAGACACGCAATTTATATTATTTTGGTATTTTGATTTTATATTGTTCGTAATTGATTTTTACTTGAAAATAATTTTCACTGGCGAAAATATTTTGGTTTATGTAAATCTTTATCAGGCCTCAGTTATAAATTGGGTTTTCCAAGATTGGGGAGGGCCGATGGGGTAGAGATAATTATCATTTGGTACTTATTAATTATTATTTTGTGCTTAATCTTCATCGGAATTTGGTACTCCTAAAATTAGTAGGATCGCATGATGATGATACGATATTCTAATAAAAATTAACTGTTAATGCTTGCTTCCAATGGAACATTTGCTGTATGGTGTTGATATATTCTTCGTGCTGATGTTTCAGGAATGCCCATATTGGAAGCCTTTGCCCAAGTAGAGCAACAGCGAAACATCTATGACGTTGTTCATATCAAGTACTATGATGAGGTTTGGCTCGATTGCATTTTTATGCTGTAATTACGGTTTCGTGGAGATTATTCTAGACATGCTTGCCCAGGGCCACTCCTGTGATTGTCGGAGCCCGAGGCGAAGTCCAAAAATTAGACCCTAAAAATCAATGTAAATGCAAAATTCAACAGTATATTATGTTACATATTGCCAACTTAGAACTTAACATTACAACAATAAACAAATATCTCAATCATCTCACAATTAATGAAAAAACTATTTTCCTTTTCTTTCTTTTAATATTTAAAAAAAAAAATGCCCTTTTGGGCCAAAATAGGCCTCCTATGATTTTGGGCTTGAGGCATAGGCCTCATTTGCCTGGCCACAGGACGGGCTCTGTGCATGCCTATTGTCATTATTGTTACCTATTTTTGATTATGAAGTTGAAGATACTGTTAAATAATTAACCAATTGTATGGCTTTAGAATCGTTAATATTCTACTTGCCAATCTTGCACTTTTCAAGATGATGGCACTTTTGGCTTGCTCGTGTATCAACATTGATGGTTGTCATTAAGCATATTCTTCATTGTTGATTGTTGTAGTTATGTTTGTGTTGTATTGTTATGTTGGTGGTGGTTGTCATTATACTGTTCATATCATTTAATTTTGTTCTTTTCTCCTTTCCAAAGTTACGAAATTTTAATTTGCAACAGTAGTGGTGTCTTGCAAAACCTTAATAAACGTTCAGATTCAGAACTTTGGAGTTCAATGATCTGCTTTTTGCTGGCTAATTTTGGTAGTTTGAGTGAAGTTTTCATGGTTAAAAGTTTGGTTCTCAATTCTCAGCTTATGGAACTCATATCTAATTATGTAATTGACGCTGTTTAACGTTATTATTGTTACCTAGAAGTTGTTTGATTGTTTCCTAATGCAACGTACATGTACATGTCAGCTTGAGCATAATTGGCTTCTAAAAAAATAATGTGGCATTTTGTTTTCATTACTTATGCAGGATCCTTTGAGACTTGACATTGTTATTAGCTTCCCCGATCATGGTTTTCATCTTAGATTTGATCCTTGGTCACAGGTATTTATAAAGCACGATTTATATCCTTCTACGGTTTAATTGCTTGGTCTTTGTTTAGTTGTAATTAACTTTATATGTTGAATATTATTAAATTTATTGGAATTTCTAATACTTGTGCGGCTGTGCCACACATCTTTTGTGTTGGAGTTTGCTCTGTCAAGGCTAACAAACAAACATAAGTTATTCTCTTAACAGCTTGCTTAATGAGATTATTAATTATGTAATAAGTGGCATGGTGTTTTTGTTATTTTTGACCTTGTGATGAATATCAGAGGCTTCGTCTTGTTGAAATTTTTGATGTCAAACGGCTCCAAATGCGTTATGCCACTTCACTGATCGGGTAGGATCTTGTGCTTCTGCCATTAAGATTCTGATAATTTGGTTAAAGAATTAATTATTGACCACCATTGCTACTGTCAGTGGACCATCTACTCTGGCCACTTTTGTAGCTGTCTATGAGTGCTTTGGGCCAACCTATCCTGGAATTTACGACAGAGAAAGAGGAATATACACACTGTTTTATCCAGTATGTCCATTGATATCTGATCAACTGAAAGACTACTTTTGCATTTTTTTTTTCTGACAATTGTCACCTTGGGAGGTCTTGATTCTTCTAATTTCTAGGGCTTATCCTTCGCATTCCCAATCCCCTCGCAATATGCAGAGTGCTGTTTTGACCGAGAAGGTATTTTTTATTTTGATAATTTATTGTGTACATTTGATAAAGTGCCCTATACAGGAGTGCTTGATAGTTACTTATTGACTTTATCTGTGAAAGCCGAACTTCCCTTGGAGTTTCCCGATGGCACAACTCCTGTTACTTGCCGTGTCTCAATATATGATTCTTCAACCGACAGTAAGGTCGGCGTAGGATCTTCCATGGACAAGGCCCGTGCTCCTCCGTTGCCTGCTGGCAGTCTCTACATGGAAGAAGTGCAAGTAAAGGTTGGATTACTTGTTTATATTAACACACACACACACACATTCTCGTGTTTTTTAAACCCAAACCTGGTATAGCCTCCTTTTCCCCTTGAAGTTGTCGCACCCAAGTTTGGCCGGGATAGTCAGATGGATATGATGTCCACCATTGTGTGGCATAGATAGGTAGTAGCAAGTTGTGAAATGTTAAAGTAAAGCTGGGAGGAAGAAAGAATGGTATAAAATCTGCTAACCGATTCATTGTCAGATATCAAAATTGTTGCAGCGATCTTTGTAAGCTCCAAATTGTCTTCAATTTTGATCAGAGTTCCTAAGACTTATTCTGCAAATTAAAGAGCGACACATCTAAAATTTTATTCTAGAAAAGAAAGGAAATCAAATTAGAAGTTCAAAATTTTCATTTTCTTCAATTTTATAATTTGTGCTCACAACCTTATCTTGATTTTTTATTCAAATTTCACCTAATGGTTGAGATTACCTGTTGCATCTCAACTTCAATCATCTTTTTCTGTTTCCACTACAAGCTTTTATATGACCTTCTCTGTTTTCAACTGATGATTCCAGAAGGTCAAAGATTAACTTAAAAAAAATTTGAATGTCACATTTTACTGTATATAATATTCATAGGACCATGCCATACTTTAATATCTAAAAGTC
Source organism: Olea europaea var. sylvestris (assembly GCF_002742605.1). Lineage (NCBI taxonomy): Eukaryota > Viridiplantae > Streptophyta > Magnoliopsida > Lamiales > Oleaceae > Olea > Olea europaea. The sequence goes on along the minus strand of NC_036253.1, from coordinate 20,213,758 downwards.
GTTGTATCTGTCAAATTGTAGGAAATTATGCACCGTTATTAAACATTCAAATAAATGAGCAATTTGAGAAACAAGTTTGTTTATGTTCAGTTTTTTGTTAAAGAGTTGCTTGTTTCTCTCTTCATAAAGTTTCACTGAAAATGTATGAATTTGACTTTATTATTTTCTATCTCCAGCTCGGAGAAGAATTGTGGTTTACTGTTGGGGCCCAGCATATCCCTTTCGGTGCATCCCCACAGGTATAATTTGTTTGATATTTCATTTACATGACACATACAAAATTTGTCTTTTTTCGCTTTTATTTGAAAAAAAAAAATAATAAAAAAAAAAATAAACAAACAAACAAACAAACACTAAGCCCTATCCCAGTAAAATTATTGATATCGTTGTCTTGGTGAGTGAAATTCTTGAATATTAGAGCAATGTGGTTTGTTTATAATTTAAAAGAATTGAACTTCCCTATGAACATTCTGATCATGAAGAATTAATAATTTCTACTATTTCCTAGAAAGGATAAGAAAAATGAACTTCGTATTCTGTTGGCATTATTCTAATCTGAGATGTATTTTCAATTTTTTTCTCTTCCAACTAGTTTCATTAATGAAAGTTCCATGTACTTTCTGTGATGCATTACATTGGTTCTGTGATGCATCGCTTTATGAACCAAGGTTCTGATAGGTTCCAACCTGTAGCAACAACAAAGAACAGGAGAAATTGCAGGAAAAAGTTCTTTTATATTGATGGAACGGGTATTAAAACTCAAAAATAGAAACGAACAGTGGCCATTCGAGAGGGCCTTATTCTCCTAATATGACTTCACTCACAATCTTTTTTCATATCCCCCGACTCCATTCCTCTATTCTATTTGTAACCCCATTTGTAACTAACTCTAGCCATGTCATCTTTACTCAACATAATTTGTTACTGCCCACAGCCTTCTTGAACCTTCTAGAATAGATGTAATTGATTGGGGCTCTATCAGGTTCCAAACGAGAGAAAATGAGGTTGAAGTATTTGGAGTGAGTTGAGAGACCTCTTTATTTGTTATTGAACTCTGCAGTTTGATTCAAACTCTGCAATTTGATTCCCTTTTGCTTTATATTATATGTATAGCTCATCTTCTGCTCTATAATTTGTATGTTTTGTTTCTCTTTACAACATTGGAGATCATTTGACAGGCTGAAGTGAGGAAAAATATAGAGACTGATTTATTTATTTATTTTTGACTTGTTTGTAAGCTGTGCATGAGTATTTGTCATTAACATTTATATTTGGTCCTCTTCAATTCAATCAGATTATTAGCTCTTGAAACATAGTTAACATTGGCTGTTAAGTTGCCAGCTCTTCTCTCTCTCTCTCTCCCCCCCCCCCCCCCCCCCCCCCCCCCCCCCCCCCCCCCCCCCTC
>NC_036253.1:20203613-20211999 GCF_002742605.1 Olea europaea var. sylvestris | reverse complement strand
CCCCCCGCCCCACAACTTGATTTTGGGTTAGCGGGGTCAAGATCTCTGTTTTCAAATCTAACTACATATTTCTGCGCGTCCTTTTCTTCTGCCAGCTGTCACACGTAGACGCATTCTGTATTTGCTTGTCTAATCAATTTACAATATCTCTTCAATTTTTTCTGTACACGCAGCCTTAATTTATGTTGCTTGGGTCTTACTCTTTTGCCATTTTGTTTGGTTCCTATTAACCTTAATGAACCACAATATCCATCTTCTGGACAAGTGCTAATTGTTACTGGAACGCGATCTGCCTGAAATTTTGTGGTTCCTCTGAGTTTGTTTGCAGTTGTTTGTCACCTTGTAATTGAACTTCTAATATATTTGCACCTTTAATTTAAAATCCTATTTATGGTGTTATGTTGATGATTTGGCAATTATTTCTGTTGTTTTCATATTTTACTCAGGATGTGTGGACTGAACTTGGGCGCCCTGGTGGAATTCATCAAAAACAGGTATCACCTTCTTTCTCTTCATTTACAAGCTTTTGAAAAATTTATTGGGGATGCTATCTGTCAGTATTGTGTCCATGGGGTTCTGGTTGTTGAACTGTGATGGATTGACCTTGTGAGTTGCACAGGTGGACCAAATGGGAATTCATTCTGCATCAGATCCTCGGCCACGAACCACTCTCTGTGGTGATTACTTCTATAATTACTTCAGCCGTGGCTTGGACATATTATTCGATGGGCAGGTATCCAGTTTTTTCCTTTATCAAATTCACCACTATCTGCATTAGTTTGTTAGTTTGAGTTTTCATGTTGTGCTGAATTTACAGACACATAAAATCAAGAAATTTGTTCTGCACACGAACTATCCTGGACATGCGGATTTTAATTCATACATGAAGTGCAACTTCATAATATACTGCTCTAACTGTAAGTTCTTTTCCATCTTTAACCGTTTGTGGCTGTCTAGGAATTTTTTGCTTATGGTGGCAAGTTTCTTAATTGAAATTCCTGCAGTTGGTGGGTCGTTTCATAATGATGTGAATGGCTCTAAAAACGCCATTACTTCTAGCACAAAATGGGAGCAAGTTAAGGTGATATATTCTTATACATTTTGATTTCATATTTTGATTAACCCAGCTACCAATTTCTAGTTAGTTAAAACAAATTTTTACAGTGTGGGTATGAATGTTTTGTTCTCTAATTATGGATTACTGAAGCAAAATATTTTTGCTATTGTTTCCTTCATGTTTTTCCTACTACAAATACTCTGAATTGCATGGCATCTTTGACTTCTTGATTTTGAGTGAGATACTAAGCTGTAGGTGTTACACTGCTATTGGTGTCTGTCCAGCTTTAGTCAGCTTGCCTTATTTCTTGTCAATATTTTGTTTTAAAAGGAGTTATGGATATCATACTATGCAGGAGATTCTTGGGGATTGTGGTCGAGCTGCTATCCAAACTCATGGCTCTACAAGCAATCCTTTCGGATCTACTTTTGTATACGGTTACCCAAATGTTGCCTTTGAGGTGCATAAATATTGAATTTTAATTTTTTTTAATTCCATTTTTGGTCATCAAAGAAACTCATCTGGTCCCATATGCTCATTTTTTGCTTTTCATAATTATAAGCTCATTTCTGATGTCTACAGGTCATGAAGAATGGTTACATTGCAACTGTAACTCTGTTCCAGTCATGATGTTTTATAGTTGGTAACCAGGGTATATCCCTTCCTCCAATTCAATGTTTCTTTAGTATTCTAATAAAATTCCTTGTTGCTATCTTTCACTGTTTCAATTGAATTAAATCATGAAATAAATGCTGCCCTTGAAAAAGGCCTAGATTTTGGCATTCCTTGTGGTATTAATTGCACTGGAAAGTATGGCACTTTGCCATCACTACATTTTGACACTTAATAGGTGAATTGAAATACAATGTCTTTGAGGTAAAGATGTGTTTCTAATGACCTACTCGTATACCCTCTTCCAGATGGTGAATGGTAACTTCAAGGGTCGTACTTCAATGAGATGATTAAGTTCCTCTGCACTATAAACAGTTCTCTACGTTTTGTTACGAAGGCTGTTTCTTGTTATTTTCATGATTCCATTGTAAGGGCGGTGTTTATTATTCTAAAAACAATAAACATGGGATGATCTAAATAAGCCTTTTTTTGGCTGGAGTGGGCTGTTTGTGTATAGGCACTGGTAGTTGAATGAACATTCTTGTCACGACTTCATGATAGGAAGTGTTCCTGTATGTTTACCGTTACGATTGTAAAGTTGTGTATAATTTTCGAAAATGTGATTATGTACAGTAAAACTGATACGGCATGCTGTGGTTTGAAATGCCATCTTTGCTTTCTTTGATTGTTAGGCTCTTTTCACATTGACCTTTAGCCAGTGCGTTATATGAACAAAGCGTGCATTTGAAATTAGTCAAACTAAAATTGTAGAACTTGGACTTTTAACCTTGCACCTGTGAAAGTCAGGATGATGGGGATTCATTCTTTGAATGAATTAGTAGGCATTTGATAGGAGGACCCAAGACAGCATGGTTGAGCTTGGTTTGTAAACTTGATACTTAAATTTTGAAGGGAATACCAATGGAAATCTTAAAATGGAATCATTGGTTCCATATCTAACTATAGAATTGAACAAGAACCAAAATTATCAGATTCCAATTTGGTTCTTTATATTTAGGGCCTGTTTGAGATCCATTAAATTGAAAAAAATGCATTTTGAAATAGTATATTATTATTAATAATGGGGAGTGTGTGGTTAAAATAAGATAAAGTTTTGAATTAGCGTTTAATAGTATTATATGAAAAAATGTGTTTTTGTAAAGAAAGAAAGAAAAAAATATATTTTGAGAAAAATGAAAATTAAACAAGCTCTTAATAACAAGAAAAATAAAATATGAAACTACTTAGTACATTGAAAATAAATAAAGATAGAGTACAAAACCAGTTATCATTCTTGTAATTTAATAATTAAAAAGTCAATTAAGCAAAGAATTCACTCCCAAAATTCAAGATTAACTCGTAAATGCAAAAAGAGCAAAAACTATTAAACACGACATTAACAATAAAATCTGGATTGAAAATTGATTCTTAAGAAAACTCATATATCAATACATATTAAAATGACTAGTATTTATAAGCTGATTATTTTTAGTATTTAATGATCTTGATTCTTGATGACCGATCACTTTGAAAACAACAAAAATTTTGAGTTCTTAGTAAATACTGAGCTGAAAATATATTTTTCCTATTTCCTTTTCTACAAAGGAAAGAAGAAGTGTGTGAAAAATGAAATTTTGATATGAGATAATTTTTTAGTCTAATTTTCAAAGATTCAGTGCATTTTGATGCAATGCACCTGCAAAAAATAGAATATATGAGATAACCAAATTCACTATTGATTTTTGAGGTAGTTATCGAGAACCAGATTAGAGCCAATGGGTTCTCGATCTATAATCTAAAAAATGACTCATTCAATAAAGAAATCGGAGCTGAACCAAGTAATTTGATCTTGTTCTGATCTAATTCTGATAAAAAAATGTCATATCCTACTCAAAATGTTTCTATTGATGGTCAAGTACGATGTTAGAAATTAAGCCAATTGTTATTAAAATTATTCTACTCGTCCAGGGCCACATGGGCCTTCCTAGGCGGACCTACAGAGGGCGCCAAATCATCCAAAGCCCATGTGGCCTTAGGCGAATAGCATGGTTGTTGTTATGAATATTAGAGATGAAATAATTGAGAAGATGAAAATAATATTGAATCAAACCCATCAAGAAAAATCATTTTTGCCTCTCCTTCGATTTATGTTGGAAACGTTTTGCCCCTTTGGTAAATGTTAAATGAGATCGAGAGCAAATTCTGCAAGAAGGTAACTCGTAAAAACTTAGGTAAAATGTGACGAACAATAATTGATGGTATGCAGCAAAAGAGTTACGCTATTTGGACAGGGTTGGTGATAGGTGCTATATTGGTAACACCTATATAGCTCCTTTTTTTTCGAACCATCCAATGATATGTTGACACGTGTTTTCATATTTTTAAATCCTGTCATCAATACTATTTGTGTAGCATAACTCGAACAAAAAACATAATGAAACAAGGAAACGAATAGTTTAATGAACTATGTTGGGAATATAACTTTCTTGCAAATTTAAAGAATTAAATTCTGCCAGTGCCAATTATGTGGACTGATTCTGAATTGCTAGGAAAAACATTAATTTGCTATCATATACTACAGGAAATTACGCACAAGAAATTACGCCCGGTTCTCAATAATCATGGGATCGGTTCTTTATTTTTCCATCATGGAAAAATTTAAGCTCCTGGTTGGGCTTCATTTTATTCAAAAATTTATTTTTCTTTCTTTTCTTTCCAATAATACGTTATACAATAAAAAATTATTATACGTAAATTAAAATTTTTTCATTCTTTTTTAACTACACATTCTTCAAAAAAATCACTATTTCATTTTATGTTTTCCCTAAAATCTGATCTTATTGGGCCCAAACAAATATTAAGACTTCATATAATTTTGTAAATCCCTTTTCCAAAATATTTGAATTTTAGCCTATTTGGTGGCAATTTTCATCCAATTTTTATTGAATTATTGGACTGTCAGTAGCCGCAATTGTTTACTTCCTTCTTGCGACAAGGCAGATGTGGGACCCACTAATGGTGAAAAAATGAATTTTAATTTTGCAAGTGAGGGAGCCGAACAGGCGCTAAATTAGCTTCTAAGAATATTTTCAAGAGACACTTCAAATATAAAATCATTTTCTATTTTAAAAAAGTCAACTCTTAAAATTATGCTATAATAAACTCTTCAAATTACATTTTATGTAAGAGAGTCAAATTTACTTTCTATAATTATATACATTCAAAATATTTCAATTTTCAATGGACAAAAATAAAATAATAATTTGAAGGAAAGCTAGTAAAGATAAAAGGTAGAGAAAAAACAATAAATAGAGAATCTCTTAGAGATATTTAGAAATTGTTAAAATATTGGATCAACTTTTATCATTCATGGTATACTTCTACTTATTTAATTTTAGGTTCTAAAGCTTAATTTTCACAATATTCTAAGATGATAAAAATTGTTAGAAGACGTTATTTCAGCAATTTTGAAAATCTTCACCAAAATTGAGATCTTTTATAAGATTAGAAATGCTCAGATTTTCCAAAGCGTACAATTTCATTTTGCGAGTTCGGGGCCAAATTTTGGACGACTATTATCATTTTTGTAATAATTTTCTCTTTTCATTTTCAATTATTTTTGTGCTTAGTTTTCCATTTTTCTAAAGCCCTCGGGCTTGGCCAAGGGCATATTTCATTATTTCTACTTTGAGCCTGTTTGAGAGTGATTTTGAGAATTGATTTTTTTAACCGTTAGGAGAAAAGTGGGGTCCACCTGTGAGAAAAAAAGTCAATTATGACGACTGAAATAGTGAAATAACGATCAAAAAAATCAATTTTTTGGGTAAAAAAATCACTCCCAAACAGGCTATTTGTTATGCTAAATTTTTTAAAATAGTGAGGTATTCTATTGAAGTCGATTTTTGTTTTGGGTGAAAATAGATTATTGTTGGTTTGGTTTAAAGGCACTGATTTATTATCCAAAATTTCACTATTTCAAATTATTTTCATTTAATAATGATAGATAACATACGCGTGTTCATCTATCATTGGCTTTTGCCAGTCAAGATTGAAGAAGTTATGGCACTCCCTCTTTCCTCAGATCATTTTCCTTCTCGAAATCGTTGACCTTTGTAGTTGGAAAGTTATTCTGGCTCAATCTCTCCGGTGTTTGCAACGCCCCAAAACAAGGTCAAGCTGGTGGGAAGTGGACGAACCTGGCTGGTATAGTGGCGCCCAATTTCGAAAGGGCTTACTCGTGCTGTAGGAGCATCCCACTTAGTGATATATCCGTTAGATCAAGCATCTCATGATGGAGATGACTTTGGGTGTGAATCACCAGAGAATCAAAACGAATGGTATATGGATTCACGTAGCTGAAAAAGGGACTGGACCGCTTGTTTTGCTACTTCATGGCTTCCCAGAAATCTGGTATGCTTGGCGCCATCAGATTACCTTCTTGGCCAATCATGGCTACCATGTGGTTGCACCTGACTTGAGAGGATATGGAGACTCTGATTCACCTCTCCTCCCCTCTTCTTACACTTTCTTCCACGTAGTTGGCGATCTAATTGGCCTACTCGATCACTTTGGCGTGCAACAGGTTTCTCTCTCCCTCTCCCTCTCCCTCTCCCTCTCCCCCCCGCCCCCCCAGCCTCTCTTCTCAATCTCTAGCTCCATACCGTCTTCTATCTTCGTCCTTGTTTTTGTATCAATGTTTATTCGACTGTGGGCTATGTTATGTGTAACGTATAGGCCTTCGTGGTGGGAATCGACTGGGGAGCACTGGCTGCTTGGTACCTCAGCCTGTTGAGGCCAGATAGAGTTAAGGCGGTCATAGCTCTTACCGTTCCAATTTCACCCAGATCTCCAAATGTCAAATACCTCGAATCCTTTGAGCAAATGTTTGGAAATGATTTCTACATTTGTCAATTTCAGGTACTCTGTTCCCCATCTCTCTGTTTTTCATTGGACTATTGCTAATGAAATTATGTACTGGTTTGGGTTGGAGTAGGAACCAGGGAGAGCAGAAAGGTCATTCTCGAGGTACGATTATCTCACGGTGATGAAGAAGTTCCTTCTCTTGACGCAGACTGATCTTTTAATAGCACCACCTGGAATGGAGATAATTGACTATTTAAGAACCCCTTCATTCTTGCCATCCTGGATTACGGAAGAAGAACTACAAGTATTTGCGGACAAGTTCCAGGAGACTGGATTTACGGGAGCTTTGAACTACTATCGAGCTATGGACCTGTAAGTGCGCTTCATCACACTTTAAAAAAAAAAAAAAAAAACTCTGGAATTCAATTGGATTTCGTTACACTCAGTGTCTGTCGTTTATAGATATACCATTTTTGATCTCCTTGGCAATGGATACCTTCTTTCCTCGAACACTTCTCTAGCTGCTTCATTGGCAAGTCACTAGAACTTAGATCACCCAAAGGCTTCCTTCCTCATCCAGGGCTCACGATCTGATATTAGATTCCCCTTGAATACGCGGAACATATTAACTATCCACGTATTCTTAGGCTTTGTCAACCTTCTATGGCTTGCCGCTCTCCCATCTCATTAGGGACGTGAAAGCTCTGGAAAAGTTATTACTGCTACATCAGAATTGTACTTTGCACAAAACTGAAATTCAAAAGATACTAACATGTACTCACTTGCTGGCCGTTTTGTTCAATTAATGACAGCAACTGGGAGCTTCTAGCACCATGGGAAGGGTCAAAGATAACAGTTCCGGCTAAACTAATAATTGGCGACAAGGATATCGGATTTGATTCAGGGGGAAGAAGGGAATATATAGAGGGGAATATATTCAAGAATTTAGTTCCCAACCATGAAGTTGTCATCATTGATGGCCATCACTTCATACAACAAGAGAAACCTCAACAAGTTTCGGATGAAATTTTATCCTTCCTCAAAAAACACTGTTAAGTCATTGCTGTACTTCAAGAATACAACTGCACAGGAACTGCAGGCCGATGAGACTGAGAACAGACACACACACATATATACACCTTCATTGTTAATGTGATGTAACTTTTTCTTGCATTTGGATTTTATTATGAATATTGAAATGTGTTTCATACTGCTATTCAATGTCACATAGAGTAGTACAAGTAGCGCCAAGAATTTACTCAAGCTTTTTCATGGTTCGTTCGGGCATCAATATGCCATTTGCCACTCCATAAAAATCTGACATAAAACGACCCCCTGCCTGGCACTGTTCGATTCTCTAAACATTTTCTTGCCTCGATTTGATATCCTATCGCAGCCTGATGCTGAAGGAATTGTACATTATCTAGGGATATTCCTTTTACCTGAGAACCAGCAGCTGCTCGATCCTTTGAGCAAATGAACTAATATTGCTCCAACCATTTATTAATTATCTCTTAACTTATGGTTGATGCGAATTACTCAATAATAATTACCTAGCTAAGGTTTGATAAATTATTTTGCATATTGTTGCATTGTGCTTTGCTCTTGTAAATGTATGATTTAAGCACTTGTGGTTGCCTTGCACAAATCATGCCTTCTGTAACACGGTACAAGTGTTCATACCTCTACAATGATTGTTATGGTCATACCTAGCCCCATTTGGTAAGGATTAAAATGTAAATTTTAATTTAAGTTAAACTCAATAGATAATTTTAATTATATATTTTACGGGATCTACAACTTTTCAACCACATATTTCACCAACATTTGTCAAAATCTACCCCCCCCCCCCCC
>NC_036253.1:20127757-20203228 GCF_002742605.1 Olea europaea var. sylvestris | reverse complement strand
AACCTCCCCCCCCCCCCCCAAAAAAAAAGAAAAAGAAAATGATTTTAATTTCCATCAAACGGGGGCCTAATTACTCTAGCGCATCACATCCTAGAAACACGGGGTTGCTATATTGGAGCAGTTATGGTTAGAGAAGTACTCATCCATCCTGGTTTGTTGAGAAGCCAAGTCAAGGTTGAGGTATGATGAATGAAGAATAAGTGGATTTACGGCTAGGCTTGGTCATCAGCTCGTTGATCATGCTTGGCGGTGGAGTAGTTCGTCTCAGTATCGTAACATATACTTTGTGCTTAATCGTCTTAAATAGATCGCCCTTTTGTTCGTGTTTGTCATGTATGATACCAATATAACATTACAAGTCTTCTTGTCACCTCTTTCTAAGTTCAAGCCTCCCTTTGGGGATAATCTATAAAAAAAATTAATTTATAATAGTAAACAGAAAATGAAGTTTGACTATTTATAAATAATTTATAAATTTTACTATACGGAGGCTAAATAAAGAGAACCATAGTGAAATAATTGTGGAAGCAGACAATGGACTCTCATTAGGATATACAAACAGCTTTTTACATCACTCCACATTTCCACAGAAATTGACGCAACATTTAGAAAACTTAATCTGAATCAAAGCAATAAATTGAGAAATTGAATAAAACACAGACGTACGGACAAGCTACCACATTCATGAGAACATTCAATTGTTGATCTTTCTGCAGTTCTTACGAATTTCTCCTCTTGATCCTGTCAATGGAGATATATTTCCCATCTTAATCATGGACTTTGCAAATTGCTCAAAGAAAAGGTCATTGTTCTCAGCATATATCTTGACCAACTCGAATGATGCCAGATTCTTAGTTACCAGAACTTCATCAGAATTCAGTAGGCCCTTGAAACTCAACAGATTCTTGAAGTAGCTGTTGTCGAACTTTGTTGGGGAGACAAAATCCAAGAAAAAGAGGTTTTGGTCACCACCGGATTGTGGGCACCTAGTACGCAATTGGGCTGCGTAGGATTGGTCCAGGGTGTAGTCCGGTTGCCCATTTCCTGTTTGGTTATATATCCTTTGCCTGAAGCTGACACATCTTGCATTTCCAATGGTGTGACTTCCTGAAGGAGGATTTACCAGATGTTAAAACATGCATGCTCTATTGTGTTAATCCCAGCATGCAGTGATAAACAAACTAAGCATATTCCCTATTATTTGAGTCGACTGCATAAATTCTTTATGTCAATTATAATCAACTCATCGGAATAAGGCTAATCACATTAATCCCGTATTTGATGGCCATTTTTGATATTTTAAATATTAACTTTTTGGAGAATGTGATTAAAAAGTTTTGTGAATGTACGAAAAATATTTTATTATGTGAACGTGTGGTTTAAAATGAGTATTTTGTTTTAAAGGGAGACAAAGAAGAGACAGTCAAGTTAATTTTACCAGATAATGCCACTAGATCAACAATGTCAAGTCCTTTTAGCATAAACTTAGTGAGGATAGTCTGGAATGTGTTATTTGGAGCAGGAATGTTCTGGTTTGAACCACTCAAACTTGCATCTCTTGAATCTCTTCTTCCTAACGGAACTTCCCAGCTAGGTCCACCAGTCTGCATTACGAACAAATGCCATCATCTTTCACGTGAAATTTCAGTCAATTAATCAAATGGGTAAGTCAGAATGTGTTACTTACAAGAACTGTGGAATCCCTTGCAGCAAGAGCCATAATATCGGCACAAGAAACAGTGTGAGGGCATTCTCTCTCGAGCGCGGATTTTATCTCATCAAGGACTTCAAATCCCCGGGCTGAGTTCCTGTTGGGATTTGATCTCTTCTCACTGATTATGGTTCCAGAGCTGTCCAGAAGTACAGATGCATCACACCCCTGCACGATCATATAAAGATAAAATTAGTAGTGGCTGTTAAAATTAGTACACTTACTTCTTATGTTACTATTGTTTAGTTTTGATGCAAAAGGTGAGAAAAATAAATATTATAATAAACAATAGAGCTACGCATGGTCCAGTTAGTTTCTCGAAAATTTTAGGTATTGAGTAAGTGAAACCGTTGGATCCAAATATAATTATGGAATCATTCAAGTTCGATTCCATTGGATCGGTTCGGTTCAATTCGATTTTGTTCGGTTCCGTACCATAATTAACATTTACAACACTACATAAATATAACTAATAACATATTAGCTTTTAGAAAAAATTGCACTTGGGCTAAAAAATTAGAAATGAAACAAATAATTTGATTAGAAATTGGTTGGGTTGGGTCAAGCTAGCAATAGCTTGAGAGATAGAGTATCAATCAATCATCTAATTAGTTAATTTATTTAGAAAAAATTAAAATAATTTGATTTATTCGATATAAAAAAATTAGGAAGATTCGGTTCGTGGCCTAGAACTGATAACCGAACCGTACCCGCCAGTTCTCAATTCAGATACCCGTTTGGATATTTAACTTGAGAAGAACGTTTGGGTTCGATTCGGTTCGGTTCGGTTCGGTTCAGTTCGATCGGTTCGATTCGAGAGTTTTGCTCAACCCTAGTAAGCATTTCTAAAAATGGAGCATTTAAGCAATTATCAATGGAAACCTTGACAAAGCAGTCATGAAAATGGAGTCTCAGCAATGAAGCAGCCATACGAGCCTCTTTTGCTACTGCCTTGGCAACAATGGACTTGACAATTTCTTGTGCTTGTGGACATGACCTATCGTAGTACTGCGGGTAAAGATAACCAGCATTGGTGCTGTAACAGAAGCTACAAAAAGGTGCAAATGCAAATATAGTGAACACCATGAACAAGTTCTTGAACTGAGACATTTTTCTTAACCTTAATAATCACTCTCTATGAAAAATTAAATGTGTTAAAAGGAAGAAAGAATTGAGATGAAAATTGAATATAAAGTCTGGATATTTATAGAGTAGAGAGGGAGGAAGTATGGGAGGGAGACAATACAGGTGCAGTTGGTGAAATTTCTGTAGCTTACAAGTATTACAGCAAAGATAGCGTACTTCCGAGTTTTATCTTACTAATTAATTAATCAAGCAAAAGTTACTATATGTGATCGTTCAATCATCTTATTTAAAAGTTCAAGTTATTAGAGATGAAACGTTGAATATCAAGTTTAAGAGCTTAAATTATCACATATATGATATATTTGCTTGTCTTAATCAACAATGTCAAAATTGAACTAGATTTGTTCACTCATAAAATGGAATAGTAGTTTTTGGGTATTGACCGCATCTTTCGATGTGTAATCCACATCACTTCTGCTTCTATTGTAACAAAAGATGAATTTTTGAAAGATGCAATTTTTTCATGTTTGGATTTTTGCGTTATATTATGTTATCTTATATAATTAAAATCTGATTTAATCTCATATCAACATCAACAATTAATTTTTTAAACACATTTTAATAAATCAAAATTTTATCAATTATATATTTCATTGACTTTTATTAAAATTTACTAAAATTCTAATTTTAATCTACACCAAATAGGTATAATAGCCTTGGCCACTTTACATACCGAATTCTTGATAAGAATAAGAATTTAGGGGATGGTTTACTTTTCTTTTCTTTGTCAGTGGTCCATCAAATTTGTACAGGATTTCGAACCGACCCGGCAATAAGTTTATAAGACGGTACAATATTTTGTGGAGTACAACGTAAAGCGTTACCTCTATTGTATGAAAATATATAAAAGACAATGAACTAAACAAATACTATTGTGAAATTCCTAACCGACTCATGGAGGAGTAGATCACCAACTTTTTGTGTCAATAATGGCCGACTCGGTGTATTTGATTTACTTAACTAACAATTTTAGGTCTACGACAAGATTAACAATGATATACATATAATAAAATTTAGGGAAAATTGCAGCAGCCGTCATAACATTTTTTATTTTTATTTTTATTTTTTTTGCAGACTTTACCCTAACCTTTATGTTATACAAGCGGATGTTCCTAATCTTTCATAAATATGCATCTAAAGTCCATTTGAACAAAAATAATCCAAAACACTGTTAGCTTACCGAAAGATATTAAGAAATCAACATCCAATAAAACCGTCCAAAAAATCATCCAAAAAGGTATCAATATCCAATAAAATCGTCGTGTAGCAGATAGTTCAAGGAAATTTTTTCGGTCAACTGACTATGTTTTAGACGGTTTCCGTCTAGACAGACATGAAGTACATATTTATGAAAGGTTAAGGACCTCCGCTAGAACAAAATAAAGGTTAGAGTAAAGTTTGCAAAAAATGAAAAGGCCAGGGACCGCTATTGCAGTTTTCCCTAAAATTTATTAACTTTTTTAGACTCATTTTAACATGTCAAATATATTATGATAGTACATGTTAGGTAAGGGGATTGAATAGATTAGACAAAAAGTATATTAAAATAGCTTGTTAAGTTTCATTATAATTCACTTATAATTTGAAGTCAAAATTAATTGAATCACTTATTCACATCTACATACTTATTATCAACACGTTTTGTGGATCCCATTATTCCTCTTCATTAAAATTTTAATATGATGAAACCCAAATAAATGTTGATCAGTTTTATAATAATTTATCATCTATTTGTATAAATTTATAAATGATCAAATTTCATTTTTAATTATAAATTTTAATAACTTCACAAGTACTATCAATTTATCTACAACTCATTTTTTATGTATCTATAAATTAAACCGTTTACGAATTCTTCCTCAGTAGAGGCTTAATTATATGATTAGTCATTTCATAAGAAACAACATATTTCTTTTTCTAATTTAGTTTTAGAATGTACGACACATGTAGTTTGTACTTCCGATCTTTTGTACTAAAAAAATATGATTTGTTATGAGTTATGAGTTGTTCATCAAACCCTGTAATCCATGTTGATTGAAATATTAATCATTGATAATTTGTTGGAAAAGCTAGCTAACCCAAAATGGATATGGGAATCTGATATCAATTTGATTTTGTCTTTTTAATACGACTAAATATTAATTAAATGGGTATGTATGATAATATATTTGGATTTCTTTAATGTAGTTTCCATAATATAACAAAAAAATTGATGAAGTGTCAAACTAAACGTTTACATATGCAAGAAAAATAGGGCTCGTTGAATATATCTAGAAGTGTCAACTCCCATTTGTACGTAGTAGTGAATCATAATCGAGTGTCACTATTGGGCACCTTGACCAATAATAGGGCCCGTTGAATATATCTATGAGTGTAATGCTAATTTGATGTGAGCGTGTGACACCCCCACACTAATATCAAGTTTGTTTAAACAAGAGTTCAAGAGAAAAGGCAATACACTCGATCCATTATAACTTTCGGCATATTATTTGAAAGTAGAAAGTTTTTTCCAATTGTACAAGTCACATGCGTCATACCTTACTATAATAGTACTCGTGAAATTTACAAAATATGTAGTTAAAATTAATATTTGATTTTGAAAACTGAAATTATAAAAGAAAATAAAATCCAAAAACAGAGGCATAATTTTGTATTGTAGGTATTATAGTGAACATACGAAGGTTGGCGCGAACCCTAGAAATATTGGATCTTGACTATGATGTACAATAGGTTCATCATTAAGGAAAACTAAAGATAGTGCAAAATTACAAACGATCTTCAAGAATTTATTTCATGATGTTATGCAAACTCGTAAGATCAAACTAATATAGAAAGGTAATTCTTGATAATTGTTACGTCCTTCGCATACCGCTTCGACACGAGTGAAATCGTATGTGTGAGGCGTCGCTTTCGAAGTGCATGTGCTGAGCTGAGCGATTGAAACCGAATGTTCGAGGCAGAACATAACAAAAAGTGATGATAGTTCGAGACATTGCTTCCAAAGTGCATGTGCCAAGCTAAGTCGACCGAGATGTGGCGTCGCGGAGAAAAATAGAAGCACCACTCTATCGCAAATTTCAGAGATCTTCTGACCAAGATCTTCTTTATATTTTGAGGAATGACTGATGTGACATTTCTACCATATTCAACTCAAAATCAATGTAATTAATTGCCCACCCACTTAGGAAGCGATTGATGAACGCCTACGCATAGACGCCTCGCACCATCCAATGATCACATGTGTCATGTATCTAGCGGTGCCCTTTACTTATAAACACCAAGGGTTTGGCCAAGAATAAGGTAAGCATTCCATAGCCAAGCAAATATATTTTCTCTTCCCCCCTTCGAGTATCGCACATTCTGGCACTGCCACCGTCACTACCTAATTTGATCGTCGGAGTGTATATAGCCGCCGCCGCCACTGTTGGTATCGACCATATATGCTTGATCGTTTGTTATTGCGCGCAGGAAGGATCACTTGGAATAGCTCACCGTTGGCCACATGGAGGGCCCAATTCGTGGATCAACAGATTGACGTCGTCTGTGGGAAACGGCCATTTTAGTGATTCCTAATCATCATCGGAAAAAGCCACCCGAAAATTTAGAGAAAAGCATTCTCCTTGAAAAAAGGCACTCTTGAAAAAGAACAGTGAAATTTAGCAATCTAGTGGAAGTAGAATGAGTTCAAGTAATGATGACATTAATCCGAGAAGTATGAGGGACAACTCTGAAGAAGAGATGCTTCAAGCAAATGTTACACACCAAAGACCTCATCACCTCCATCGCCAAGGAGGTGGAGCGACCCCAAGACTAATTGCAGAAGTTACCCAAATGGCTGCAAGTATGAGGGACATTGCAACAAAAAATATGGCTATGCGTAAGCTCCTCATGCAGGCCCAAGGCCACCAGGGCCTCCAGATGCCAAAAAGGTCCCACACGGCCTAGGAACAGCTACCTACTTCACACAGTCAACGTCACTCAGGACATCGAGGGGAGCCTCCCATTGAAAGGGAGGTAGGAATGGATATCTTCTCATATGCGGCATATACACAAGCAGCAGATCCTCAGTTGGGAGATAACTTCCTACCTGAATACAAACCCCAAAGGTCGGTTAGTGTCTTCAATCGAACAGGGCGAAATCCAAACAATAGAGTTCACCCATCCAAAGGTCAGACCAATAGGAGCAAGAACCAAAGCAGGGGATATAACCTCCTCCGCCTAGAAACAGGCATGAGATGAGGAACTTAGTGGATTGGGGAGCCTCCTTCCCAAACTGATCCGGATGGAAACTCTGAAGGGTCATGTAGATTATATGAGATAGATGATGACGATGACAACCTTCTTTCTCCAGAGAGATCTGACCTTTCCTAATACCCATGAATTTTGTACCCCCCCCCCAAATTCCTGGATATGAGGAAAAATGTGATTCTGAGAAGCACCTTAACAAATACATGACCTAAATGATCTTGAGAGGAGCCTCTCCACCATTGAAGTGCATGGCTTTCATCTGACCTTAACCAAGGTGTAGAAGTCTGGTATACTCGGCTACCACCTCTAAGTATCAAAAGCTGGCCCGACCTGAAAAAAGCTTTCTTAAATCAATATTTGTTGAGGGGGGAAGAGGAAGGTCCCAGTACAACGCTTGCAAGACATGAGGCAAGCCCCAGGAGAAATGCTAAAAAACTACCTCGCTAGGTTTACCGATGAGATAACCTATTGTGAACAAGTCACTGATAGAGAGGCCTTTTTAGCCTTGAAAGAGAGGCCTGAATATAAATACCTTATTTTAACATGATATCCGAAGCAAAAACCCGACCACGTATAATGAATTGGTGGAGATGATGAGGGTAGAGATCATCAATGAGGAGATGATTGACCACAAAAATCGTGTAGCGCAGGGACTCCTGCCGTTCCAGAGGTATGTAGGTCGAGGACCCATAGCACATCTCATTACCTAATAGTAGATACAGGTTGTACACGCCGTCCCACCCACTTCTGGATAGGCCCTGGCATCTGCCACTCTGAACGTAGTGCCAATGTTGGCATATGAGAATACTAATCCAAACACAAATGTCGAAGCGAAACCATCAGGAGAAGTACGTTCAGAGGCTGACAAAGGAGGAGGAAACAATCGACATTGGAAGGGGCAAAATATTGTACGTTCCATCGCCTCTACGCCGATGACATTATTGAATGTTGGGATGCCCTGCGATCCTCTCAGAGAAGCGACCCATACCCCTCCAGAGAAGATCGGAACAATGAGAATCCCCGCAGTCCACCTCGCCCAAAAGAGATGCAATGCACCAAAGAGATCGTGTGCCTCGGAGAAGGAAAACGTAGAATACGGATCGAGGAGCTAGGCTGCAGCCACAGAGGGCAAACCGATCAACAAAATTGATACTATCATTAGAGGTCCCCATGTGGGGGGAACACTTGAAATGCATAGCGAAACTACACGAAAGAAGTAAAAGATCTACCCATGACCAGTTACGTTGTCAATTAATCCCAACAGGTGGACAGGGTGGGACCATCAGCTTCTCCCAAGACAATGTGAGGGGCGTATATTACCCCCATTGTGACGCATTGATCGTAAGAGTAGTTGCAGCTTGAAATAGACTGAAACGCATGCTCGTTGATAATGGGAGTTCAGTGAACATTCTATTCAACTCCACATTTGATAAATTGCAGATTGAGCACAACTTCTTCCCATGATTGACCATTTGTACAACTTCACTGGTGACAACATCGTTCCACGGGAAAGAATCACATTGGCAATTGAAATGGGAACAGCCTCTCTTGTGGCTCACCACTTTATAGAATTTCTGGTGATAGTCCACAGATCCGTCTATCACGATGTATTGGGTAGACCTACCCTAAAATAGTTGTGGGCTGTAACCGCAATTCACCATTTATGCATGAAGTCTCCTATAGAGTATGGTATTGTTACAGCCTAAGAAGAACAAATGGGATCAAGGGGATGTTACCTCAAGTCCTTACGAAAGTTTGAGCCTCGTACGGTAAATGTCATCATAACTGACATTGAAGCTGAAGCCGATACGATTCTGCTTTCACATGACACTACTTAGAAATAACTTGAGAAGCAATCTGAGAAGGCGTAACTCGATTTGAGTCTATCTTCCTTATTGAGCCGATTTGTTTATCAAGCCTCGATGACATGACTCTTTTCAGGTACAATCAAATTTTGGCATCGTTGCTAGGAAAACGGTACAAATAATTAAAGGATTCTTGAGCAAAAGAGTGACTTCGTTCCTCTTTTACACTTTTCAGTTAGTTTAGTTTATTTTCTTAGTTATATTGTTATTTCTCAATTAGTTTCATTTTTTGAGTTTTATGAACAGGCATTGAAACGAGCGATCACAAACATCACATTACATTAATGACTAACAATGAGCACGACAATGTGCCCTATAAGACCTTGCATGATTACATTTACCCCACATGCACATCTACACCATCATGGATCATGTTTCCACTAGCATACCATGTATGAACCTAAAACTAGGAATGATTCAACTTTTGCTCACTTTTCATGGTCTTGAAAGTGAAAATCCATACGTACATATTAGGGAGTTTGAAGAGGTGGTGGCAACCTTCCACAGTCAACATGGTACGTTGGATGCAGTCAGGCTAAAATTTTTCCCATTATCACTTAAAGAACGAGCAAAAAGCTGGTTTTATTCATTGTGACCACGGCTGCCGTTAAGAAGCAAATCTCTTCATTTGCCCAAAAGGATAGTGAAACCTTATACCAATCTTGGGAAAGATATAAAGAGTTGTAAGCCCTTTATCCCCACCATAATTATGAGAGTTGGCGTGTGGTGAGTTATTTCTATGAGGGATTAATACCTAGAGAACGCCAGTTTGTTGAAATGATGTGATTTCTTGCTAAAAGATCCAGATGAGGCTTTAGAATACCTATATGACTTAACCGAGAAAGTCCATACCTGGACTGGACCTAGTGCCATTGATAGCACTAATAGGTCATGACCCACCGGAAATAGGACTAGCACATGCATTTATCATTTTAGGGAGGAGGATGACCTTAGAGCCAAAGTAGATGCCCTCACTAAAAAACTCAAAATCTTATTTGCTAGGGACTCAAAGCCTACACAGAATGCATCTCGTATTGAATCTTTAGGACTGTATTTTGTTTGTGGTGAAACTGATCATCCAGCTGGAGAGTGCACTACCTATGCTGAGATGACTGGAGTTTATGAGGAACACTGCAATGCTTTAGGCACATACCAAAAGCCTTGCTCTTTCTTTTTTGAAACGTACAATCGAGAGAGGTGGAATCATCCTAATCTCAACTGGAAATCTGAAGGCTAGCCAAATAAAGCTTACACTGCACCTCCATATCAGCCCACGTCCTCTAGGAACTCTTTAGAAGACTCTCTACATGCATTTATAGAGGCACAGAGTAAGACTAACCGAAGGTTTGAGACTATGATCACCTAAATTGTTGAAGAAAACAAGGAAACAAAATCACATATGTCCAAACTAACTGACGCCTTAACTGTAGGAGAGCGGGAAAATTTTTTAGCTCAAGCTCAATCAAACTCAAGGGGACAACATATGGCACAAACCTTAGGCTCAGAAGAAAACAATCTTAAGGAAGTTAATGCCATAATTACTCGATCTGAAAATGTTATAGAACCAACACCCAAACCTAAGAAAAATGAAAAGGACCCCAGTAGCTCAGAAAAAGTACCCCTAGTGAGGAGATAGTGAAAAACCCATCCAGAGTACCATTCTCTCAAGCTCTTAATTCTATCTCGAAACCTACCGAACAACATAGTGAGATCCTTGAACACTTCAAATAGGTAAAAATCAATCTACCTCTCCTACACGTGAGTTCACAGATTCTTACATATGCTAAAGTCCTCAGGACTTATGCACTGTAAAAAGGAAACATCATGTCAAGAAAACTGCTTTCTTGATCGAACAAGTGAGCGTGGTAATTGAGCAAATGATTCCACCCAAGTATAAAGACCCTGGTTACCCTATTGTATCTTACACTATTGTGAACCATGAGTTTGCACAAGTTCTTTTCGATTTAGGGGCTAGTGTCAATATCATGCCTTATCCTAAACCTACTTCAATAGTCCAGCAATTAGCTGATCGATCCCCTATTAAACCTAGGGGAGTAGTTGAGGATGTGTTGGTACAAATTGACAAATTTTGCTATCTCATAGATTTCTTAGTATTGGACTTGAAAGTTGATGTAAATGTTAACTCCACGATTCCCATTATTCTTAGTAGACCTTCTCTTGCTTCAGCTAATGCTCTTATTAATTGCGGGAACGGTCTAATGAAACTATCATTTGGGAACATGACCTTAGAAGTTAACATCTTTCACATCATAAGGCAACCCGATGAGGATGATGAGTGTCATCAAATATATATGATTGATGCACTCATTGAGGAGGAAGTACATATGCTTATAGACCCCGGCCCTTTAAATTTTTTCATTTAAAATTTTGAAATTCCTGCAGGGTATGATAATGGAAAATATGCTGATATTTGTGCTGCTTTAATTATTCTCAGGATTATGGGACACCGCCAGTGACTACTTCCAATGAGTTTGCTACAATGCGCTAAAGGTTGAAAACGCCCTGGCTGGATGCAGGCTAAAGAAACAAACATTGAGTCAAATGACAATAAACAACGGCGCTACTTGGAAGGCGACCTAAGGGGAGTTCTTTTCCCTTCTTTTATCTTATTTTTGCATTTTTTAGGTTTATTTTCATCACATGCATTATTCAATGTATTCTAGTTTATTTTCATTTTCTGCATCACATTTTCCATTGAAGACTTTCAGGCTTCTTATATTTCAACTTATGTGATTTATTTGGACATTCAGGTGACATCTTTCCTTAACTTTATTTTGCAGACATGATTTTGTATTGAAGACAATGCAATATTTAGTTGGGGGAGAGTTAACTTGATTGTTGTTGTGAATTGCATACTTTCATGGAATTTTTGAATTGCATACTTTCATGGAATCTTGGTCTAAATTTTTTGGTCCCTAGTTTGCTCCATGTTTATGTTCTTGAATGACAAAATATGACACAAGGAATTAATGTTGTTTATGAAAGTTTAGATGTTGAGACACTTGCTGAATCATTTTTGTGCACTCAAGCCTTGTGGTAAGATAGTTGTTTAATACATGTAGTTAGAGAAGTTTCTTGCTAAAGTTCTCATGTGAGATTTGGTGAGAATTGAGAGCAACAATACACTAAAAGGGCAATAGGTGTTCATTGGTTTTGTGAATTGAAAACTCTTTTGAGAATAACGTTAAATAGTTTGTGGTATGATGATTGATTACTTGGAAAATGATGACAGTCAATTTAGAATTGAATTTTAACCTTTCAAGCCAATTTTCTTTCATGATTATAATCCCCTAGTAGCCACTTTGAGCTAATACACACACATGTTTAACATTTTTCTTCATGCACCCGTGCTTTCTCTACCCCTCCACATTGGAGTAAGACCTTTACATGTATTTGCTCACCTTTTCACTTCCAAGTGAGTAGTAAGTACTAGAGGTTTAATTGTGAGGAAAAAAAAGCAAGGAGATGAAAAAAAAAAAAAAAAAAGAGAAGGAAAAAGGAAATTCTTTTGATTAATTTTGGTGGTTGAAAGTAATGAAATATGTGTTGATGTAATCTATTGAAAGGCTTGATACGTCACTTGACTATGTGTTTGGAAGTTTTTGAATCATTATATCCTTTCTTTCATATAGATTAACTCAAACTGCATTACAACCCTTTACATTGATTGCTTTGATCCCAAGTATGGTTGCATTAAGAAGCAGATGAATTCTCATTTGAATGTATGCCCATCATAAGATCAATGTTTGTTTATTGCTTATTCATAAATGTTGACCTATGGTTGACTTCTTGTTTTGATTATAACAAACAAATTTTATTTAACAATTGTATTTAAGTGATTATAGAAGTTTATGACAAACGTTGACAAAAGGTACAACACTTTAGTATTTGTCATATTCGTCATTTGAAGCTCAAGAAATGTTTCTTCTCACGACAAACACGATTTTTGCATAAAGAATTTTTCTTAAAAGTATGAACCTATTATATACTTTAAGAAATGTCAAAAAATCCGTAAAACATTTTAGAAACTTCCTTCATGAGATTACATCTTATTAAAAAATTTAGAGAAGGAAAATTTCTAAACACGAGCTAACCTAGAGGATGCATCCGGTAGGTTTAGCGGACGCGTCCGGTAACTCTAGCGGACGTCCGGTATGACTGGTTTGTCCAACGGTCAAGAAATTAAAGGTTCTGACTTTTGAACAAAAAATAGTTATTTGATCACCCGGTAAGTTAGCGGATGTCCGGTATCCTCATTTGGTAGGACATAACTTTTGACCGTTTTGCTGCTATAAATACCAGAACATTTTGCATTCAAAGCAAGACTTTTATGAGCAATTAAAGTGAGATATTACTGATCTATCTACTCAATCATCTTCATATATATATATATATATATATATATATATATATATATATCTATTTCTTCAACTCATTTACATTAGAAAAACCTTTGATTGATTCAACCTTTGGAAATCATTTTTATCAAAGTTTTTCTTATCTAACACTTGAGCTTCAATCATTGCTATCCACTAAAGTGTTAGCCATCTTCTCTTGTTGTACTCAACTTCAATTATATCATTCATTGCAAGAGAAGTCTTTACTTGTATACTCCTTATTTTCAGACTTATGGATCGAGTTGAAGTCCCAAAAATTTCAACATTGTAAAAGAACGATACTCCTTGTTTGTAAGTTATCGAAAGTGTTGTAAAAAGATTGGACTGCACCATAAGTCAATCAATATAGTGAAAAAGGCCTTGCTCATGACGAAAAGCTTGGTAATGGGGGATGTAGATCATTGAAGTAGATCTGACCTCCATATCATATCGTTTGACTTCTCTTCCCTTTTACTTATACTTGTTTTTATTTATTACTTGTAAACTTATCTTAGTCTTTGTTGCTTTTCATATTTGACTAATTGCTACATTTAAGTGAGCATTAATTGTATACTTAAAACTATTTTTTGAAAAAGTTACTATAACCAATTCACCTCCCCCCCCCTTTCTTGGTTAGCTAGTCTTGGGTCTTCAATTGGTATTAGATCAAGGTTATTCACTTTCTTAGACTTCACAATCTAGAGTAAATGGCTAACCAAATGTTTCAATCTCTTGAAGGTCACTATACCAACCGACCTCCCTTCTTTGGTGGAACACATTACAAGTATTGGAAGGCTAGAATGATGATTTATATTCAATCTATAGATTACAACATTTGGAAAGTGATTGAATATGGGCCTTATAAACCTACTAAGACTATTAAGATAGATGGCCAGTCCAACCAAGTCATTCCCAAACGTAGGGAAGAATATGATGAAGAAGATAAGAAAAAACTATCCTTAAATGCAAAAGCTAAGAATCTTCTTTATTGTGCATTAGACAAAAATGAATTTAATTGCATTGGCACATGTGACTTTGCATATGCTATTTGGCATGCATTAGAAGTCACTAGCAAAGTAAAAAAAACAACGATTTATCTCTTAGTAAAGGAATTTGAAAATTTTTTCATGAAACAAAATGATCCTATTATTGATATGATTAATCACTTTACCGATATTGTAAAATGGTCTCAAAGGTTTTGATCACAAATTTACTAATGGTGAAATTGTAAGTAAAATGCTTAGGTCATTATCAGAAGATTGGAGCCCAGTGAGAATGTTGATGGAAAACACCAAAGATATCAACATATATCCGTTGGAAGAGCTATATGGGACACTAATGACCTATGAAATCAACAATGCCGAAATCAAAGAAAAGACAAGGAAAAGCAAAGAGGAATCCAAAGAGTCTTCAAGACGCCAAATTGTTCTCAAATCGATAATTGATGAAGGTACGTCTAATGAAAATTCAAGTGATGAAGAATTGGATGATTTAGTTCTTCTTGTTAAGAAATAGAAATTTTTTCAAAATAATCGAAAATTTCAAAAGAATGAAGAAAAGGGAGAAGAAAAGAATAAGAAAATCATTTGCTATGATTGTGACAAACCCGGAAACAAAAGAACCGAATGTCACAACACGAAGAAAAATCTCAAAAAGAAGGCACTACAAGCAACATGGGATGAGAGTGACGACGATGATCAAAATGAAAATAATGGCCAAGACGAAATTGCCAACATGTGCTTCATGACTATTGAGGAAGAGGTAAGCCCTATAGAAAAATTTTTATTTGAAGAATTATTGGCTTGTTATGATGAAATGCTAGAAAATTTTGAAAAACATGCCAAAAGTCATTCCATGCTCAAAAAAAAAAAAAAAAAAAATCTTTATTAAAAGATGAAATAAAAACCTTAAGGGTCTCCCACTAACCCTGCCCTGGAGTATCGTGAGGGAGGTAAATCACAGGTTATGCCTCCAAGGGTACAGAATGGAATGCTGCTTGTACACTTGCACTTATTCAAGAGCCAAATCCATATTTCAGGATTCGAACTCTTGACGCAGCACCCTCAAGCAAAGCTGAATTTCTCCACCCTCCCCTTTTACCACAGAAACTTTTGAAAAATCAAAAGGAAAATAATAAACATGATTGTTTAATAAAGGAAAATCATCTTTTAAAAGAAAAAAGTAGATGATTTAACAAAAATTGTTCACAAGTTCACCCAAGAAAAAGAAAAATTTCAACTTGATGCTTGGGGATCAAAAATGTGTTTTCGACATAGGAGGTTTGGGCTACAAACCATCCTTAAAACAAAAATCTTTTGAGAATATATTTCTTAAATCTTCAAAAACTATTACTTTTGAGACTACATATAGTTTTTGCAATAAAATTGGACATGTTGCAATAATTGTCTTTCTAAGAAGAGACTATATTTTCAAAATAAGCATAAGCGAATTCAAGAATCCACAAAAACTAACTATCAAGGAGTTCTCAAACAAGATAGTGACTTAACTCTCAACAAACATGGCTTGATAACCTACTGTATCAAAGAATTGGAGTTCAATAATTAATACAGGAAACAATTTCGATAGTACAAGAATAAAATCAACCTTTACTTGTCAGATGCAAGACTCACTGTGTGTGTGAACTCATACCAACATATCAAACTCATGATTGGTTTAATCCCAACCCCAAAATGGTCAAACATATCCTCACTTCGCTCGAGAGATACACAACCGCCCAAACTTATTCTTTTTACTCAATTATCCCGGGGTTGTGTTTTAAAGTTAAAAGTTTAGGTGACTGTAGTCCTTACCCTCTCGTTGTTTGGATAGATCTCACCATCACAGGTTAGCACATCAACAGTTGAAGGCTCTCCTAGATTTGATTGCTTTAACACTCAAGATGAAACTAATTTACTTGCCTCGCCTTGAAGGTGTGATTTTTATCAACTGAATATCCAAGGGCTTCATCCATACTATCGTACTCTGTATTTTTCATCTTCTGGCTTTTTTTATGTCATCTCATTATTTGCTTTATATATAACCCTTGTAACGTGTTTTGGGTCGGTGACTTCGAAACCAGTTGGCCTTAGGGCACCAGGTTTTACACCCTTCCAGGCATATTCACTCGAGTTATAAATGCTCGATCAGATGACTTTTTATTGACCTCTTTCTCTTTTGCTTTCTATATGACCCCTGTAACGAGCTTTGGGCCGGTGACTACCAAACCAGTTGGCTTTAGGGTACTAAATTTCGAGATATCCTTAAAGGCTTACTTGCTCGAGTCATAAAGGTTTGGAAATGTGTCATACTTTTATAGCCTAGATTCATGCCCTTTATTATTTTTCTAGACATTTGGTCTCTAAAATCAACCCCCAATTTAAGACTTTCACCTAGTCTTCATCTCACTAATCTATGTAATCCACACAGCGTAATTCATGCACGGAGCCCCCACTTATCTCAATGTTCAACTATAATTGTTAAACTATCTCCAAATTATTCAACTACTTTTTATTTATGGGGTCTATATTCATTTATGGTTTAATCTAATCGAGGTTTTCTGGGTTCTCCTATTTTATTCAAACCCAATCACTCACCTAACATATATGGCATGAGTGGCGTGCATATGGAATGTCAAGTACTACATCAACAAGTATTAGTTAATCAAATTCTGCACCATATTCACAGTTCCTAACACATTCATATTCCAATAATCACATCATTGTCGGTAAGGCTATCAAACACACACAAGCATGCAATGGACTTAATATAGCATATTGATCCAATAATCACTCATCAAGCACACAGTAGCAGAAAATTGATGGATTGTGATCGTTTCAAAGTGGATTATATAACATGCGCATAATTTAGTTTCCAAAACGTGTCATCGTTCAAAATATGCCACCACCCCCCAAACTTATACAGTACGTTGCCCCCAATGTGAAAAGTAAAGGTTTCAAAAAGGCATAATTTGAAAGGCAAGTGCAAATTAGAAATAGCAAAATGAGTTAAATAAAACTCCCCTAATCACTATGGTGGTGGTGACTGATAACTAGGTCCCGTAGTGTCCTCACCTGGTGGAGGTGGAAAATGGGCCAAGATCTGCCTTAATAAGTCTGATTCCTGGGCTTGCTCTACTTGCATAGCTCTCATCATGCTACTTTATGCTCTAGCTTCGCCCTCCATGCTATACATTCAGTCCCAAGTGTCATTTACCCTTATTTGTATGCTATCCACTCTGCCCACATATATACTCAGCCACTCATTCATAGTTTCCATCTCCATCCTAGCTGATTGGGCCTCTTGATAGGCAGACTGCATCATGGTTTGAGTATTACTGATATCACGTCGGGCTGTCTACATATCGATCGTCAAAGCCTCTAGAGCTTACTGGATATCCTGTATGTCATGGCTAGTTCTCGTGAGAGTTGCAAACATCTGACGCAATAACTGTGTATCAACTCCCATCGGTGGTGGTGGTGGTGCTTGGGGCATCTCAACAACATCGGGTCCCTAGCCCTATGTCGCCTGCTGCTGTCTTCCTCGCTCTTTCTCTAGTTCCTCCCTATATTTTATCCGAGCTCACTCCTGAGCCTCAAATGTAGTGCACTTTATCGAAGGGCTGGGTTTTTCAGGTACCTCCTCTGGTAAGATCGTAATGCCCATAGCCTTGCATATACCGTTGATGAGGCTTGGGAAGACCAAAGTGGTACGTCGATCCCTCCAAGTGCCCAAGGTGTGGATTTGATTGCAGATAAGGGTGGTGAGGTCTATTTTGCAACCCAAACCAGATAATAAATGAAGCCTGTTGTTTGATCAGGAAATATGGTTGTGTGATGTGGGCTCGATGTTGTGGTACATGAAGAGCCATAGAATGGCTATAGACAGTGTGAGCTTAATCTGATGCCACTCAACAGTCGCTAGGGGCCATGCATTTTCCCATTCCAACAAAACCTCAGCTACTTCATTCTAGTTGAATTTGGTGGGGATGAGAACCACATTTTCCATGTTTAGCTAATAATAATCGTGGATAATATCCTGGGAGAACATAATCAATTTTCCTCGCACCCATGTCCGATGTATATTCTCTGAACCTGGGGTGTCGATCTCACTATTGAAGTTGGCAAAGAAATCTCAGACTAGATTTTCATAAACTGGGTGAAGTCTCTCTACTACTTTATTCCAACCACAAATCTGAACCAGATTCACCAATCCATACCTCGGGAATTCTTCAAATTTAACTGGTCTTTTAGGATTCATTGTCTAGTGGCGTATGATATTCTCATACCGGGCCATGGTTTAAGCATTTAAGAACCTCTGTAATCCCCCTTCGAACTCCCTAGTTCTTGTAGTTTCGGACGATAAGCTGACTTTTTCTTTGCCCCTTGAAGTTATTTTTGGCTGCATCCTACAAAAATTAAGATTTTCAATGTCAAAACCATAGAATGCAATGAAAAGGCATGTAGAAAACACGAAAGTCAATTTCGATGCATAAATCTCGCAAACTTACTCCTAGATACATGTATAACACATTAGTGTGCAATATTCAAGACATGATGTTCAAGATAGTAGAAATATTGCGCCAATAGGAAAAACTAACAAATTAGGCCCAAATATGCACATTATGAAAATTTGACTCATGATCGAGTGCGCACTTTCAATCCCAGGCATCATCGAGAAATATCGAATTTTTTCAGGGCAATCTCTAGGCATATGGAAGCATTCAATGTAGTTTGGCACATATTCAAATTTCAAGTTGATAGGAGGTTGTTTGGTTAGGTAAATGAAGAGGCTAAGTAGGTGACGTAGGGTGCTGTGACCTAGCCATGTAGTGCCTACGTTATGCAAGTTGGGGTTTTATGTTTTCCAACTCACTTTATATGGGATTTTATCACAACATGCAATCCACTTTGTATATTATTGATATCAATGTCATGATTCACTACGATGCATAAAACACTTCACTTAAGCATTTTATCAAACACATTGGGTGCATTACCTTCAATTCCATTCTATGAATGATTTGCAAAGTGTAATCACCCACAATGCATAAACATAAATCAATGCCATAATCCAAGTCTACTTATACCCTTTCACCTCAATTTTTAATTGTAAATTATAGATACCCACAAACCAAAATCTAAAAGAAGAGAAGAGATAAAGTTCATACCTTGAAACACCTTGATTTTGAGATGAATGTATGGATGTATGAATAAATGAAGGATGATTGATGAATTTTGTGGGTGTGTGTGTGTAATTTTTTGGAATTTTATGCCTAGGGTCGAGAGATGAATGAAGGGGGAATGGGGGTGTGAAAGGCCTAGTTATGGGTTAAAAACTTGTAACTGGCTGTACCATGCGGCCGTATGGTTTTAATCCATGTGGTCGCATGGTTTAGTAAAGGGTCATTGTTGTTTTTACGGTAAGTGTCCATGCGGTCATATGGAAACTTTGTCTATGTGATTGCATAGACAAATTTATATATATATATATCAAATGAACATGATAAAAACCAACACTTTTTACTTTTAAAAACACTACTCGACTTACATCTCAAAATATTTGGTCTTCGATGGTAAATTTGACCCGACTTCTTTCCTGTCGCAAAAAATTTTGAAAATATTTTAACCCACATGGATGTGTGCCAGCCAATGGACGTGATATCAAAACCAAAATTTCTTGAATTGAATTTAAACAACTCTCTCGAAGATTTTACGAAAAGTGACTGTGTGCCTCAAAATGCGTGAATGTCACATTAAATCACCCAACATCAACTTTTACCAAACTTAACTCGTGCTCAATGCCTAGGGACTCGTGTAGATAGTACTTAGCCTCATGAATAGATGATTGATAACTTATTGACTAAAAATGCAAAACGTAAAATTGAAAATTCCTAACTAATGCAGAAAGCAAAATGAAATAAACTAAAAGGATACAGTGGGTTGCCTCCCACTCAACGCTAGTTCATAGTCGATAGCTCGACTTTTTCACTTCTGCTTCAATTAGGAATACCAAGTTGAACAGTGGACTTTTGCTTGGAGAAGTCCCCGTCCCAGTGGCTGTACCATGCGGCCGTATGGTTTTAATCCATGTGGTCGCATGGTTTAGTAAAGGGTCATTGTTGTTTTTACGGTAAGTGTCCATGCGGTCATATGGAAACTTTGTCTATGTGATTGCATAGACAAATTTATATATATATATATCAAA
Source organism: Olea europaea var. sylvestris (assembly GCF_002742605.1). Classification (NCBI taxonomy): domain Eukaryota; kingdom Viridiplantae; phylum Streptophyta; class Magnoliopsida; order Lamiales; family Oleaceae; genus Olea; species Olea europaea. Next base: position 20,182,658 of record NC_036253.1, on the reverse strand, counting down.
TGAACATGATAAAAACCAACACTTTTTACTTTTAAAAACACTACTCGACTTACATCTCAAAATATTTGGTCTTCGATGGTAAATTTGACCCGACTTCTTTCCTGTCGCAAAAAACTTTGAAAATATTTTAACCCACATGGATGTGTGCCAGCCAATGGACGTGATATCAAAACCAAAATTTCTTGAATTGAATTTAAACAACTCTCTCGAAGATTTTACGAAAAGTGACTGTGTGCCTCAAAATGCGTGAATGTCACATTAAATCACCCAACATCAACTTTTACCAAACTTAACTCGTGCTCAATGCCTAGGGACTCGTGTAGATAGTACTTAGCCTCATGAATAGATGATTGATAACTTATTGACTAAAAATGCAAAACGTAAAATTGAAAATTCCTAACTAATGCAGAAAGCAAAATGAAATAAACTAAAAGGATACAGTGGGTTGCCTCCCACTCAACGCTAGTTCATAGTCGATAGCTCGACTTTTTCACTTCTGCTTCAATTAGGAATACCAAGTTGAACAGTGGACTTTTGCTTGGAGAAGTCCCCGTCCCAGTAGTGTTTCAGCATTTGCCCATTAACTGTAAATATTCTTTTTGTTTCATGGCTGACCTGTATAGCTCCATATGGCAGAACTTTAGTGATAGTGTAAGGACCCGACCACTTTGATCTTAATTTTCCAAGGAAAAGCTTGAGTCTCAAGCTATATAATAGAACTTTTTGCCCCACTTCGAACTCTCGCCTCTGAATATGTAGATAATGCCACTTTTTGGTGCGTTCTTTGATAAGTTTCGAGTTTTCATATGCTTCCATTCTGAATTCATCTAACTCATGCTTTTCACCGGAGCCTTCAAATCTATATTCAACTGTTTCATAGCCCAGTATGCCCGGTGAAATATCCAGTGGGAGGTGGCACGCTTTTCCAAAAACTAGGCGAAATGAAGACATGCCTATCGGTGTCTTGAGTGGTGTCTTATATGCCCACAATGCATCGTCCGACTTTTTAGACCAGCCCTTTTAGGAAGAATTCACTGTAACCTCTAATATTCTCTTCAACTATCGATTGGACATTTCAACTTGACCGCAAGTTTGTGGATGATATGGGATTGCTACTCGGTGATTAACCCCATATTTACTCAATAATTGCTCAAATTGGTGATTGCAAAAGTGTTTGCTCCCATCACTGATTATTGCTTGCGGTGTACCTGGTAAAGATATATTTCTACAAAAACCCAATTACCACTTTCATGTCTTTCGTTGGCAATGCAACTGATTCCACCCATTTTGACACATAATCAACTGTTACCAGAATGTACTGATTTGAAAATGATGAGAAAAATAGCCCCATAAAGTTGATTTCCCAAACTTCAAATATCTCAACTTCCAAAATGTTGTTTAGTGGCATCTCATTTATTCTTGAGATATTCCCAGTTTGTTGACATTTTATCACACCTCTTAACCAACTCAAAGACGTCTCTAAACAATGTAGGCTAATAAAACCCTGACTGTAGGATCGTTTCGACAGTCTTTGAAGCTCCCAGGTACCCCGCATAGGCAGATGAATAACTATGCTCAAGAATCTCGGGTACTTCATCTTCAGGTATACACCTTTTCACAATTTGATCAGCCCTTCGCCTATAGAGAATAGGATCTTCCCAAAAATAATATTTCAGTTAGGCAAAAAACTTCTTCTTCTAGTGACTTGAGTAATCTGGTAGTGGCATTGACTTAGCCAAATAGTTGACGATATTTGCATACCATGGAGCTTCTTCTGCATTGAACATCTACTCAACTGGAAAAATTTTCGTTGATATCCATTGACACTTCTGGTTCTTCATGTTCTAATCTTGATAGGTAATCTGCTACCATATTTTCATTGCCCTTCTTGTCCCTGATTTCAATGTTAAATTCTTACAACAGTAATACCCAACGAATTAATCTCGGCTTAGCATCCTTGTTTGTCATTAGATACTTCAATACGGCGTGATCTGTGTAGACTATGGCCTTAGAACCCACAAGATATGATCTGAATTTATCAAAGACATAGACCACCACTTACCTGGGCATCATTCAATGTTCGGCTTACGCAATAGATCATATGGAAGACTTTGTTCTTTCGCTAACCCAGTACTGCACCTAAGGCATGATCACTGGCATCATACATTAACTCAAGAGGGAAATTTCCAATCAGGTGCTACAGTTACTGATGCTGACTTGAGTTTCTCCTTCAAAGTGTTGAAAGCTGTCAGACATTCCTTATTAAATTCAAAGGGCTCATCTTTCATTAACAAGTTGTAGAAAGACTTGGTGATTTTTGAAAAATCCTTTATGAATCTCTTGTAGAATCCAACATGTCCCAAGAAACTACGAACCCCTTTAACTGATGTTGGCTGTGGTAGCTTCTCAATAACTTGAATCTTTGCTTTGTTCATCTCAATCCCTTTTGCTGAGACCCGATGCCCAAGTAAAATTCCTTCCTGCACCGCGAAGTGACATTTCTCCCAGTTTAATACTAAATTGGTTTCCCTGTATCTTTGTAATGCCATATTCAAGTGTTCCAAACACTCATCAAACGAAGATCCGAAGATCGAGAAGTCATCCATAAATATCTCTATAAATTTCTTTACCATGTCTGAGAAAATCGCCATCATACAATGTTGAAAGGTGGCAGGGAATTGCAAAGGCCGAAAGGCATCTTGCGGTATGCGAAAGTACCATAAGGACAAGTGAAGGCAATTTTCTCTCGACCATTTGGTGCCATTGGTATCTAATTGTAGACTGAATACCTATCGAGGAAACAGTAATGTGAGTGGCCTGCCAATCTCTCCAGCATTTGATCAATAAATGGAAGGGAAAAGTGATCTTTCCTTCTTGACGCATTGAGTTTGTGGTAATTGATGCAAACCCTCAATCCTGTTACTGTTTTGGTCGGTATCAGCTCATTCTTCTCATTAGGCACTACCATTATTCCTCCTTTCTTTGGCACTGCTTGAACTGGGCTAGTCCATGTACTGTCTGATATCGGATATATGATTCCAACATCTAAAAGTTTGAGTACCTCTGCTTTGACCACTTCCTTCATATTTGGGTTCAACCTTCACTGACTTTCTATGGTTGGCCGAAAATTCTCATGAAAGAGAATAAGACAGCAATTGGCTTATTCTGATTTTCATTGCTACAAGAGAAATTGGGATACTTTTTCCAACTTGGATTGTAAGTTTCCCAAATGAATTACTTTGCTGCGCTGTCCCCATTGAGCAAAGTTTGCCCATTCTATTCCTTGTACCAAGATTGGACACTCCGTCGTTATATGTTCAACTCCACATTCCTCACAACTGCCTTTCTTTGACTGTGCTATGTTAGTTGATTGTGACATGCTGTCCATCTTGTGAAATAATGAATCACTTTTTGTCGATAAGGCAGAGTATACATCCACTTCATAGACCCCCGATGTCTTCTTCCGAACTGCTCGTTCCGATGTCCACATAGCTGAAGTCGTAGCCATAGTCTCGAAAAGTTTTAATGCTTCATCAATTGTCTTTGTGGCTAGTGATCCATTTGAAGATGAGTCAACCATACTCTTGAAAGCTAGAAGTAATCCCACATAAAAGTATTGGACCTGAAGTCCCTTGCTAATCCTATGATGTGGACACTTTCGTAGCATATTCTTGAACCTATTCCAGGCTTCATCGAAATTCTCTGAGTCACATTGGCGGAAGACAGAAATGTCGTGCTTGAGCTTTGCAATCTTAGCAGGTGGGAAGAACTTGGTGCACAATTTCTGGGCTAGATCATTCTATGTAGTGATGCTTGCAATTGGTTGCGAATCAAGCCATTCAATTGCCTTGTTGCGCAGTGTATGTGGGAACAACCTTAATTTGATTCATCGTTCGAAATTCCTTGATATCTTAAGTTTTGTCACATCTCCAGAAAATGAGAGACATGCGTATGTGGATTCTCTTCAGTCCTTCCATAGAATTGATGGCCATTTTGAAATAATTGTATCACATTAGTCTTCAGTTGGAAGTTAGGCTGTCCAAACGGTGGATACACTATGCTTGATTGGCTTTGAATTATCTGAGGGGTCATGAAATCTCCTACGATCATATTTCCTTCATCCGTTGCCCCTTTTCATTGGCATAAAAAATTTGATTGTTCTGCACCATAGCCATTTGTTACTGTGTCTCTCTATTTTCTCACTGCCTTCGATGTAAAGTTCTTCAATTTCTGGATTAGTTGGGATCAATCCTCCTTCAGCAAACCTTAACATGCAAATCTGCGAGAAGAGTCAATAGGAGTGCTTAGATTTTAAAATGAAATAATAAATAAAACAAATCAAAATTAAATTAAATAAAATGAAATAAAACACGACAAAATAACAGAAAATATAAATATGGATGTTCGAATTAGTGCCAACATAAATAAAATTAAATGAATAATCGATCTCCGGTAACGACGCCAAAAACTTGTTCACGAAATTATTTCCTTTCAATTTAAAACTACCGCAAGTGTACGATTCTTTAACAATATATGAGAATGCATGAGGTTTTATGAACAATTAAACAATCACGCAAAGCAAAGAGGTATATTTCTATACCCTATCGGACCCTACGATGATCTACACCTTGTCAAATATATTTCCCTTCTCTCCAATGTAAGAAATAAATCACTACGCATCACATAATTGCGTGCACTCAATTATAGACATAATTAATGTATATAAATCATTCAAATAATCAAATATGCGTATAATTATCAAATTGCAAAAATTAAAATCCAAAAAATCATACTACATAGTTCATCGATCTCCTAGCATGAGAAAATTTAGCCTAACATTGAGAATTTAAAGGAACACATGAATTCTTGAAAATAAAACATCGCCGGATATTGAAAATTGATGAAATCTTGATGTTCTTCGTGAAATCCCTTATTAATCTCCCTCAATTTGGCCTTCCGGAAGTATTTTGTTCTCCTCCAATGCATTCTAGCCCTAATTTTGATGAGTCTAGGCTTTTATATAACGTCCAAATTGTCTTCCAATAGAGTTATGACGTAAAAAGGAAACTGTAGAATCGACCCAAAATTTTACACCATGCAACTTCATGGTTATCAACCATATGGCTACATAGTTTAACCAAATTTTGGGTTCATATTGCCTATTGGGGACTGTGCGGCCGCATGGTTTAACAAACTTCCATTTTGTGCTGTTTTAGTCCCCAAACTCAAACTTCTTGTTTATTGACCCTTTTCTTCGACTATTTTGTTCCATCATTTCATATTAACCTCCAATTGGTACTTGGCACTATCAATTCTTCGATTTCTTCTTTGGTTTATCGTTTGGATATGTGCATTTCAATCCCTGAACTTTCACTTTGCTTCGTTTTGGTCCTTTTCGTTTCTTTTTCTCGTGAATTCCATCAAGTCAATCAACAAACTCTAAAATCCAAGAATTAAATGAATTTAGGTCACATTTCAAACACTTTACTCGTATTTTAGTCATGTTTGTAAGTTATATAAGTGCATAAAAACACACTTATCAGGTACCATAAAAAATTTGAAACAAATGGTTCTTGGATAGTGGATATTCAAAACACATGACCAGAGACAAATCATTACTATGTAATTTCAAAAAGAAAGATGGAGGTCATGTGACGTTTGGAGATAATGCCAAAGGAAAAATAATTGGTATTGAAAATATTGATAACTATCCTTCTCCTTCTATTGAAAATGTACTATTGGTAGATAACCTTAAACACAATTTACTAAGTATTAGTCAATTGTGTGACAAAGGTTATAATATTAAATTTGATTCTTCCAAATGCCAAAGTAAGGATACTACATCCAAAGAGGTGGTTTTTGTAGGAAGCCGAAATAAAGATGTTTATATCATAACTATTGAACATAGAAATGATAAAAAAAATGTTTACTAAGTTTGAAAGAAGATACAAGGCTTTGGCATAGGAGACTAGGACATGTTAGCATGGACCTTTTCCCAAGAATTTTAAAACATTCCTTGTTAAAGGTTTGCTAAGCTTGAAATTTGAAAAGAAAGAATTTGTGAAGCTGGTCAATTTGGTAAACAAGTAAAAAATTATTTCAAACCAAAAATATATTCTTCAACTACAAAATCTTTACAACTTCTCCATATGGGTCTTTTTGGACCATTTAGAACTGTAAGTTTAGGTGGAAAATATTATGCTTTTGTTATAGTTGATGATTTTTTTAGATACAGTTGGGTCATATTTTTTAGCAAAAAAGATGAAATACTAAAATCTTCTAAGAATTTTTGTAAGAAAGTCCAAAATGAGAAAAGATATTCTATAATTTCGATTAAAAGTGACCATGGTGGAGAATTTGATAATGTCGCTTTTGACGATTTTTGTAATGAAAATGGATATGAACAAAATTTTTCAGCTCCTAGAACTCCTCAATAAAATGGTGTGGTAGAGAGGAAGAATCGTACATTTCAAGAAATGACTAGAACCATGCTAAATGAAAACAATCTACCAAAATATTTTTGGGCTGAAGTCGTAAACAGCGCTTGCTACATTGTTAATAGAGTTTTAGTCAGTCGAAAGAAAACAATAACTCCTTTTGAACTTTGGAAAAACAAAATTCCTAATATTAGTTATTTCAAAGTTTCTGGTTACAAATGTTTTATTTTAAACACTAAAGATAATTTGGAAAAATTCGACTCAAAATTCGATGTCAATATTTTCTTAAGATATTCATCAACTAGCAAAGCTTATAGAGTATTTAACAAAAGAACTCTGGTCGTTGAAGAATATGTCTCATTTGTTGAAACTAACATTCTTGATCATGAGAAAAGTATTGAAGATAATGTAGGTTTGGAGAGTTCATTCAAACAAACGAATATTCAAGAACAAAATCAAGGAGTTCAAAATGAAAGTCAAGAGCCAAATGATGAAGAAAGCAAAGAAAAATCAATTGAGGCTCAAAACGACTCTATGCTACCAAATTTTTCAGCTCCTAGAACTCCTCAATAAAATGGTGTGGTAAAGAGGAAGAATCGTACATTTCAAGAAATGACTAGAACCATGCTAAATGAAAACAATCTACCAAAATATTTTTGGGCTAAAGCCGTAAACAGCGCTTGCTACATTGTTAATAGAGTTTTAGTTAGTCGAAAGAAAACAATAACTCCTTTTGAACTTTGGAAAAACAAAATTCCTAATATTAGTTATTTCAAAGTTTCTGGTTACAAATGTTTTATTTTAAACACTAAAGATAATTTGGAAAAATTCGACTCAAAATTCGATGTCAATATTTTCTTAGGATATTCATCAACTAGCAAAGCTTATAGAGTATTTAACAAAAGAACTCTGGTCGTTGAAGAATATGTCTCATTTGTTGAAACTAACATTCTTGATCATGAGAAAAGTATTGAAGATAATGTAGGTTTGGAGAGGTCATTCAAACAAACGAATATTCAAGAACAAAATCAAGGAGTTCAAAATGAAAGTCAAGAGCCAAATGATGAAGAAAGCAAAGAAAAATCAATTGAGGCTCAAAACGACTCTATGCTACCAAATGAATGGAGGTTCGTCCCATCTCATCCAAAGGAATTGATAATAGGTAATCTCTCTAAAGGTATTACTACTAGAAATTCTCTTAGAAATCATCTTGGAAGTTTTGTTTTTCTTTATCAAATTGAACCTAAGAACTTCAGAGAAGCCGAGTTTGATGAACTTTGGGTTCTAGCAATGCAAAAAGAGCTGAATCAATTTGAAAGAAATAATGTTTGAAATTTAGTTGCTAGACCAAGTAATCAAACTGTGATTGGAACTAAATGGTATTTAGAAACAAACGAGATGAAGATGGAAACATTGTGTGTAATAAGGCTAGATTAGTGGCTCAAGGTTACAATTAAGAGGAATGTATAGATTTTGAAGAAACTTTTACATCGATTCTTATGCTTCTTGCATTTGCTTGCTACAAAGGATTTACATTATACTAAATGGACATCAAAAGTGCATTTTTAAATGGATATATTCAAGAAAAGGTCTTTGTTGAACAACCTCCTAGTTTCAAAGATCACAAAAATTCAAATCATGTTTTCAAACTTAGAAAAGCACTTTATGGTCTAAAACAAGCTCCTAGCGCTTGGTATGAACGTTTGAGTAAATTTTTAATTTCAAATGGATTCTCTATTGGAAAGGACGATACCACACTTTTTGTGAAAAAATTATAAGAATGACATGCTTATTGTTCAAATTTATGTGGATGATATTATATTTGGTGCCACTAACACATGTCTTTGTGAAGAATTCTCTAAAAGTATGATCAAGGAATTTGAAATGAGCATGATGGGAGAATTAAAATTCTTCCTTGGTTTGCAAATTAAAGAAACTTGTAATGAATCTTCATAAATCAAAGCAAGTATTTACTAGAGATGCTCAAAAAGTTCGACATGGATGGGCTAAAACCAATGAACACTCCCATGAGTTCAACAATTAAGCTCAACAAAGATGATCAAGGTACTTTTATTGATGTGACTAAATATCGAGGTATGACTGAATCCCTTTTTTATTTAACCACTAACAAACCCGATATTATGTTTAGTGTTTGTCTATGTGCTATATTTTAATCTAATCCTAAAGAATCACACCTCAAAGTTGTTAAAAAGAATTTTTAGATATCTTAGTGGAACTAACGTTAGGTCTTTGGTATCCAAAATGAACTCACATTGACTTACTTAGCTATTCGGATGCCAATTGGGCCGGTTGCACAATTGATCCTAAGAGCACTAGGAGAACTTATCATTTTTTAGGATTTGCACTAGTCTCATGGTTTAGTAAGAAACAAAATTTAGTTGCATTATCCACAACCGAAGCCGAATATGTTTCCGCCGCTAGCTATTGTGTACAAGTATTATGGATGAAACAATAAGGATTATCATTTGTCTTTTAATCTTGTACCTATTATATGTGATAACACTAGTGTCATAAATTTATCTAAAAATCCTATATTGCACTCATGAACGAAACACATTGAGATTAGACATCATTTTCTTAGAGATCATGCTCAAAAAGGTGAGATTGCTTTAGAATTTGTCAATAAAGAAAATCAATTGACCGATATCTTCACTAAACCTCTTGCTCTCGATCGTTTCACACACATTCGTAGAGGTTTAGGATTTGTTGATGAAATTGAAATACATAATTGATGTTGTGACTATTTTCCCTCTTTCATTAAAAAAAGGGGGGGTTTTGAACGAGTATATCTGAAGCGTCTGATACATGTCGGACAACTATAATGGATCGTCCTCTAAATCATCCGGTTCGATAGAAATTTCTTTCTATTATACCGGACGATCTGACACATTCTACCGGACATCCAATAGACTGAATCTAATTTTTTAAATCGTTAACATGGTCATTTTACTTCCCACTTTTTTTCCCACCTTCTACATCTCCTTCACACTCTTCTCTACTCTACTCTCCACCCCAAATTCCTCATTCCACTCTTCTAATTCTTCAGTATTCATGTAACCCACTTCCTTTACTCTTATTTCCACATCAAAGATTTGAAAAAGGGTAAAATTTCTCTCCTAATTTCTCGTTTCCCCAATTTTGTGCCCTAACTCTCATTTTTACATATTTTGCTTCAATTAAAACAATGCCAAGAACAAAGCAAGCTGGAAAAAGGACAAAAACTATGGAACAATGGCCTCCAACGTCCTTCTCCGACGAAGAAATGGATTTCGAACTCGAAGAGCCGATGAACTCATTTGGAAAATCTCTCATTTAACTAGGTAAAAATGTTGATTTTTAAAATTTTTCTATTGAAGCACCTGCTTTTCACATTGAAGAATTCCTTCAAAAAATGGGGTGGGTTTCGGTGTGTTCGTTAGAAGAAAATGATTACCCTCAACTCATGAAAACCTTTTACACAAAAGTGGCTATTACACCACGTTTCGATAGTACTTCATGCTTAATTAAAAATGTGAGATCACCATTACTAAAGCTCTTATTCGGGAAATTCATAGGCTTGAACCATGTGATACGTAAGTTTTTTATTCATAAAGCTCACCTGACCTTACAAGGTTATAACCCACTAAGTGATGCACGCCGTCGTGTGACGGGGAAAGATTTTGAAAACATCACAAAAATTAGTGTAAATCAACTCACCCTACCTTGCAAAGTACTGAAAATATCATCGCAGATATTATCTTACCTAGAAAAGGGCGTCGAGATGAGGTTAATTACTTTGATTTGTTTATTCTCGATTCATTTCTCGTTGGCCGTAGGTTAGATTTCCCGACAATTGCTTTAGGTCTTATGAAACTTATCCATACTTCTCGCTATTCCAAAGCTTTACCTTATGGTATGCTTTTAACAAAAATTTTCAAACACTTCAATGTCTCTCTTGAGGGTGAAGCGGTCATCAAACCTCGTCTCACCGATACAATCAATATTCAAACCCTAAAGCGTATGAAAATTTTTGAAACTCAAGGACAATGGGTGGCTTAAACTAAAGGGTTCGACCCCACCTTAGGTCATTCCGCATTACCATTTGAGGACGAAGAAGAAGCTGACGAAGACGTCCCATTACCCTCGCATCTACCGCCAATTAGTGCCTCTTCATCTTATTCTTGAGGATAAACTTTTACCGAGGATTAGTATAATTTACTCACCAGGCGTCTCGACTCTCTCACGACTTCGGCTGATGGGCTTAGTGGTGTTCTTCAGAATGTCCAGTCATAGTAGGCCACGATCTAGGCTCTACAGGATGCTATTCTTGCACAAAAGGCTGAGATGCAAGCTCAGCATAATTCGTTCTATGCTCACTTTTATGTACGTTTTCCTCCACCACCTCCTCCAGAGCCTTAGCTTTTAGTGTTATCATTTATCTTATGCATATTTTTGTAATCCCGAACTTATTATGACTCTATCTTTTGGTGTTTTGATTATGAAATTATGAACTTGTGTTTCTTCTCTTATTTGTCATTTTTTGATTATGCTAAAAGGGGAAAAATTATATGAGGTGATATGCATGTTTATATGAAATGATATGCATGATAGAAATGCTTAAGTAAGTGGGAATACACGTGTAAAAGATAGGGATAATTATTTCTTTACTTATCAATTTTTTTTTGTTTGTTTGTTTCGTTACTTATTAAATTTCCATCATCTCTTGTTTGTCATAATCAAAAAAGGAGAACTTGTTGACCTACGGTTGACTTCTCATTTTGATTATATTAACAGATTTTATTTAACAATTGTATTTGAGTGATTATAGAAGTTTATGACAAGTGTGCACAAAATGATACTTTCAGAGCTTTCGTAAAATTGGACAAAGTAGAAACCGAGCTATACATCAAGACAACGAGCACTTCATTAAGTTAAACAAAGAATAAATTAGATTTAGACATCTTGATTTCAAATGTTAAGGTAAAACACTTTAGTATTTGGCATTTATGGTATTTGAAGCTCGAAAAGTTTTTTTGCATGACAAACATGATTTTTGCATAAAAGAATTTTCTTAAAAGCATGAACCTATTATATACTTTAAGAAATGTCAAAAAATCCGTAAAACATGTTAGAAACTTCCTCATGAGTTACATCTTGTTAAAATATTTAAAGAAGGAAAATTTCTAAATACAAGCTGACCTAGAGAATGCATAAGGTAGCTAGCGGACGCGTCCGGTAGGTCTAGCGGACGTCCAGTATGGTAGGTTTGTCCAATGGTCTAGAAATTGAACGTTCTGACTTCTAAACAAAAAAACGATTATTTGACCATCCGATAAGCTAGCGGAAGTCCGGTATCCTCGTTCAGTAGGATAAAACTTTTGATCGTTTTGCTGCTATAAATATCATATCATTTTGCATTCAAAGCAAGACTTTTATGAGCATTTATTACTGATTTATCTACTCAATCATCTTCATATATATCTATTTCTTCAACTCATTTACATTAGAAAAGCCTTTGATTGACTCAACCTTTGGAAATCATTTTTATCAAAGTTTTTCTTATCTAACACTTGAGCTTCAATCATTGCTATCTACTGAAGTGTTAGCCATCTTCTCTTGTTGTACTCAACTTAAATTATATCATTCATTGCAAGAGGAGTCTTTACTTGTAAATTCCTTATTTTCAAACTTGTGGGTCAAGTTGAAGTCCCAAAAATTTCAACATTGTAAAAAAAACGATGCTCCTTGTTTGTAAGTCATCAAAAGTGTTGTAGGAAGGTTGGACTACATCATAAGTCAATCAATATAGTGAAAAAGGCCTTGCTCATGACGAAGAACTTGGTAATGGGGCTGTAGATCATTGCATTAGATCGAACCTCCATATCATATCATTTGACTTCTATTCCCTTTTACTTATCCTTGTTTTTATTTATTACTTGTGAATTTATCTTAGTCTTTGTTCCTTTTCATATTTGACTAATTGCTATATTTAAGTGAGCATTAATTGTACACTTAAAACTATTTTTCGAAAAAGTTACTATAACCAATTCACCCCCCCTCTTGGTTAGCTAGTCTTGGGTCTTCGATAAATATTTAAGCTTCCAAGTAATGAGTGTATACCCTTTCTCAGCTCCATAGAGAGAAAACCACACTAAACACTTTGATACCCGTGAGTTATGGGGCTGAACCCTTAGCTTGAGACATACTTAATGTTGCATGTGTTAGGGTTGGCGGTAAGATGGCTATGACTTGACACACACTAACACATTTGGCAAATGTTTTTGATATTTTGATTATCATGGTAATGTTAAGTTCTTGTGGTGTTGAGTTTAAAAAGAACATAAACTGTAGTTAAGTTGGAAACAGTCTAATCATTAATTTACTTATTCTACATTAAATTGCTAGAGACTAGCAATAAGCAAGTTGGGGGTGTGATAAGAGTGTAAAATATAATATTTTTCCCTCTTAATTATTGTACTCATGTGATTATTTGATACCAAAATATATTCATTATACTTATGTTTTGATTTAGGTTACATTTTGGTAGAAAATGTCAAATTTAAAAGAAAAGAGTGAAAAATGATCAAAATAGAAGAGATTGAAAGTTTAGGGGCCAAATTGCAAATAATTAAAAGATGAGATGGGAAATGAAATGATGATTCTAGAAAGCTAGGTTTCAATTGGGTGTAATTTGGGGGTGTGATAAGAGTGTAAAATATAATATTTTTCCCTCTTAATTATTGCACTCATGTGATTATTTGATACCAAAATATTCATTATACTTATATTTTGATTTAGGTTACATTTTGGTAGAAAATGTCAAATTTAAAAGAAAAGAGTGAAAAATGATCAAAATAGAAGAGATTGAAAGTTTAGGGGCCAAATTGCAAATAATTAAAAGATGAGATGGGAAATGAAATGATGATTCTAGAAAGCTAGGTTTCAATTGGGTGTAATTTGAAGTCAAAAGAAGTGCAATATGACCATAACATATTCACAAATCAAATTTCAACCGCACAAGGATGTTCTAGATTTCGGTTAGAGATTGAGATCAATTTTTAACTCAATAAATGACTGAATTGGAAAATTCATATGGCCAAAATTGTACTCCTTTGCATTAGCTTTCTAATGTAACTTGAATCCTATCAATTAGATATCAGAAGAGAAAGTTATGATGCAAAATACTAAAGGCCGAATTTTCAGCTTCCTAAATTGATGCTACCACTTATGGAAACACGTTTTCACAAGCTTCTTTAAGCTAAAAACACTCTAGAATGTGGGGTAATTAACCAAGACAACATTCTTCTCATCTTTTGACAAAAGAAAACTCCATGGAAGGTTAGAGAATTCTTGGTAAAGCGACAAACGAACTCAATTGGTATAGGTGATTTTAATGTCATTTCATACATGTAATTTAGATTTTCATTTATAAACAATTCTAGGGTTTGGATTTCCTATTTTATGGATGTATTTTGAAATTGATTTAATTGGTATTAAGTTTTTCATGGATCTAATCATGTTCTTTTCATTGAAGACCTAAAGTATTGATTGAATTCCAATTTCTATTATCCTATTGGTGTGATTCTCTACCATTGTATGCTTGATGTACATAATTGCTTTTGAATCTTATTTCAATGGATTAAAGTGGTTATGTGTTTTGGGAAATTTGGATTTTAGAATTAATATAGTACTATGGTGAAATTAAATGGGTGTTCAATGTTTTATCTTCCAAGTAAAGTATTAGGATAAAAGATCTTTAATTGAATATTAGAATGCATGATTGGTATTGATTAATCCGAACCAACTGAGAGAATTCCAGAGCTTCATTATATTGTATATTGATTCAAACTTCGTTATCTCAAACATTGATAGTTAAATTCCATTTCAAATTGATAAATTCTTTATACAAATTTTACAAAACCCTCAAGCTATTGTATCCTTTCAATAATTTTTCATCTCTCTATGGAATCGACACCCCAAAGTTGTTTTACAATTATCGCATTATACTTTAGGTATAATCAGTGAGTTTGACCTATCATTTATACCCCAAAGTGCGGTCAAAGGGCAGGCCCTAATGGACTTTGTGGCAGAATTTATACCCCAAAGTGCGGTCAAAGGGTAGGCCTAATGGACTTTTTGGCAGAATTTGCTAGAGCCCCTGAAATGGAGGCAATTATGGAACTAGTTGAGCCCTCGACTTGGAAACTTTTTGTCGAAGGTTCATCAAGAGAGGGAGACTCATAAGCAGGGGTGTTCTAGAAAGCCTTGAAGGTCATTGGCTCAATTGCTCCATAAGATTTGACTTTAAAGCTTTGAACAATGTCGGTGAGTATGAGGTGCTCCTAGTAGGCTTAAGGCTGGCCAAGGAAATGCAGGTCAAAAAACTCCTCGTCAATAGTGATTCACAGCTCGTAGTGAGTTAGGTGAATGGGAACTTTGCCACCAAAAATAGCAGCATGGCCTCATATTTAAGGTAGTTATAGATCTCATTCCCCACTTCGAAAATGTAAACTAGTACAGATCCCATGCTTGGAAAACACTTGTGTTGATGCCCTGTCAAAACTGGCCAGCAGCAAAGATCCAAGCTGTTAGAGATTGTTTCCATTGAATGCCTTGAAGCCATCCATCAGCTTAGGTGAAGAATTAATGTGGATCGAGCGTTCCCCATCCTAGATGTAGCCCATTATATCATACCGCAAGGATCAAGTCACACCAGACTCAAAGGTTGAAGCTAAGAAGCTAAGAAGAAGGACCACTCACTTTGTCTTGCAGGATGATGTGTTGTACAAGAGGGGATTCTCATCGTCCCTACTCTGATGCATTGGAGGAGAGAAGACCACATACATCTTGATGGAGATCCATGAAGGGATATGTGGAAATAATTTCGGAGGTACGACTCTTGTACACAAAGTACTTCGATAGGGTTATTTATTATTGGCCGACCTTAAAGAAGGATGTGCCTCAGTTTGTGCTTAAATTTGATAAATGCCAATGGTCTGCCAATATCTAGAGGTAACCTTCTCAGAGCCTCTTCGTAGTGACCAGCTCTTGGCCCTTCGTCAAATGGGGGATTGATTTCATTGGCCCATTACCAAAGGGAAGAACAAGTGCGATCTATGCCATGTTGCAATAGATTACTTTACAAAAGGGGTCGAAACTGAGCCTCTGGCTAAGATAACTTAGGCGAATACTATGCAGTTCATTTGGAAGAACATCATTTGTGGTGTAACGCCCCGACCCGCATGGTCGGAAATGTCACTCAACCACTGTACCTTAGCCATAAAGTTAGTTCAGTATATTTTTAGTAGAAGGTATAAAGATTAAATTTTAAAATTTAATTAAGATTTTTTTAAAAAAATAATCCAATTCTAAAATAAAACAATTTCAAAAATTTTTTTAGAATGGGTTCCATGCATGTAACGACTATTGACGTAAAATTTTGGCAAAACTTAAAAAGTAATGTTGTTGTTCCAGTTTTTGTCTCAAACAGTAATTGTCAAAATAAATTTGTTTTCATAGCTATCAACCTTGAAACTTCATCAAATTTTAATGTAAGGTAGTAAACTCCTTATAATATGACATAGTCAAAAATTAGTTTCCGTCCTATAAAATCCAATTGGTTTCATCTAAAAATTCCAAGTAACAAGGGAGTTATGAATTTTTGAAAACAAGGGTAGAAACTGAAAAACAGAGACAGCACCCAGCACAGTTAACTTTATGTGACATATAACCTTTTACCGATATTGGATTGATATGATTCTAATTTTATTCAGTATCTAACTTATTAGGCTATCCAATCCAATTGGTTTCATATAAAAATACCAAGTAACAAAAGAGTTATGAATTTATTTTTAAAGACGAGGCAGAAACTGAAATTTCTGAAGAGACATCAAAACTTTAAGTCGCTAACTTTTTTTGTATACGGTGATTTGTAAATTTATTCCCATGACACATATCAACTTTCAAACATAATTTATTCACAATGAGTGTTTGTACAATAGATCCACACAATATTCATAGGAATCAAATTTAAAGAAAGTGTAAACATCTCAAAATCAACTAAAGATGTAAATCACCGGCTTCTCCATGACATGTTGCATCAGCCTTTACCATCATCTACGCCCCAAGAAAAATCCATTCAACCTGTAGGAAGGGAATTAACCCATGAGTTTGAAACTCAATAGATATCATCGATACAATTCGTTATCAAATTAGAAATTCCAAACTATAGATATATACCGTCGCACGTAGATGGATTTTCGGCAAAATCCAATTACTATAGCATTATCATAACACGTAGAGCTGGAGAATGATCATTCAAACCGTTGTAGTGCCAAAGCACCATACCCGAAGGTACCATTTCATTCAAACATTTATCAAAAAATCAGATTTGAAAACGAATGAACACTTGCACCTCTACATACCTTGAATTTTCTTGGATAAAAGAATAAAATGTATAGAAAGTCTTCCTTCTTCTCACCTTGTTATTCCTTAAGCTTAACTTGATATGAAATATATTCTTTTGAGAGAAAATGAGATGAAATTCGGATTTGAAGATGAGTGTAGTGAAAAAGTGACCTTCCACTTCTATAACCTTTCTTTTTAATGAAAAATTAAGTAGGGGAGTTGTATTATCATTAAATTTATTAAACTTAGTCTTTAACTAAGAATTTGAAAAGTCTCTAAACCATAAAAATAATTCATATGAAAGTTTTATTAAAAACATCTACATGGTGATTCGAACCTGCGTTGCCTATATGAAATACCATGTAGATGACCATTATGACAATCCAGTTATTCATTAAATCTTTGTAATCAATTTTACTTAAACTTAATCTCTTAAATTGCTGGACTTTTAATTAACTTATGACTTGGGCTTTCGTAATCTTACATGGGTTGAGCTTCCATAGGTCGTTTCTAAAATGGGTTAGGCTCGTGGTGCTAGATCATCACAAAATATTAGCATAATTTCATTTTATTTTTCTTGGCTACTACATGTGGGTTCGACATTTCCCATTCCATCATGTCCGACAACGGCAAGTAGTTCGACAACAGGAAGATGCAAAACTTATGTGATGAGTTGAGAACAAGAAAGGACTTCTTGACCTTCCATCACTCCCAAGTGAATGGGCAAGTAGAAGCAGTAAATAAGATGATCAAGTAGACCTTGAAAAAAAAGCTTGACACCTCAAAAGGGACGTGGGTTAATGAGCTCTCCCATGTCCAGGCTATATGCACAACGAGCCAAACTGCAACAGGAGAGACACCCTTTACCATGACTTACGAAGCTAAGGCTATGAGCCTGATTGAAGTAGGAATACCTTAGCATCGTTGCTCGCATATACTTCAATAAGATTAGTAATGACGAAGCACAAATGTACGAACTCCATCTACTGAAAGAGAAGAGGGATGCCTCCCAAGTTAATTTGGCAATGTATTAAAGGAAGATGACTCATTATTAACGCGAAGGTCAAAAATCAAACTCTATGCCTCAGGGAGCTAGTTCTTAAAAGGGTCTTCCCGTCATCAAAACTAATAGTCTCTGGTAGGTCCGAACTGGGAAGGATCGTACCGCATTGTCAAGGAATTGTGGCTTGATACCTACCAGATTGAAGACACGGTAGGAAAGTTGGTGCCGCATCAGTGGAACATCGAACACTTGAAAAAGTATTACCAATAAGTGTAAGTTTCATTCTGAACTAACCATGTTAATGAGCATCATTGAAGCTTATTCCAATATGTCTAAATGCTTGCTAGCTTAGGTTCACGATAATGTTGTCACTTCAAGATATGTTCAATCGTGTTTAGAAGTTTTCATACACTTCTACTGATTGGCGATTAGTAGATGAAGCTCATGTTTCAAACGTTTATACATTCAATAACAATACACAAGTAGATCAAATATACATGGAAGAAGTGAAAATACTTAGATAAAATTTCATTTCATTCATTACAAAAAAAAAAAAAATCTACATTGGGAGAGCTGAAGCCATAACATAGATCCTATTCTAATGGCACTATGGCCCTTCTCCCATCCCTGCCTCCTCTGGAGCTGCTGTAGCTTCCTCGATAGTTGCAATGTCGAGACGACCTCTAGTAGACCCACAAAACTCTTTATTCAGAGCAAAGATGTCCAAGTTTAGGTTGACTTCCTTGAGGTACTACATCATGGCTTGGGCGTTTCAGAAGCCCAATAGTTGGCAAAGGTATTGTACAGCTCATGCTCTTCAAAATGGTTGATGAAGTGCTACACAGTTGACTCCCCAACTGCCTTCACCTCAACCCTGACAGACTCTACCTCCTTAACCTAAGCCTCAATCGCTGCCTCAGCTCGGCCTTCTCTTTATTGGAGGCGTCTAAGGCCTCTATGGTAATGCGATGACGCTTGTTAGAATAGTCGAGCCATCGCGTCAGAGCAGCAACTTGACATTTTATTTCATTTAGTTCTCTATTCAGCTGTTCTAATGTGGCCTTAGCCTTTTGTGCCCACTCCTCTGGTTCCCTCTTTCCCCTTTCTGCCCCATCGGTCTTGGCTTTGGCAGCTCTCACTTTGTCCTCGTAGAGAACTGCCTTTTCCAACCTCTGGGCCAGATCGACATTTTTGGCCCTTAAGTCCTTCATTAGGCCCTCTAGTCGAACAACCATACTCAGGGCTTGGGCAATGCACGCTTGGTTGGCAGCGATCAAGTCCTCTACCATGTAGGATGAAGTGTGGTTCCTCTATGCCTCGGTCCAGCATTTACTATGGACTACTGCCACGATAGCTATTTCAGGAGGCAAGGCCTCCAGTACCTCTCTCATGGGCTCCTCAGACCTGGTTCCGAGAAAATCGTCTCCTTGTCGGAGCGAGGCCTTTTCCTCCTTAACTTCTCTGGAGGGGGAGATATGGTTGGAACGACCAGAGTTGGGATGGCTACTGCTACCACAAGAGTTGCTTCGAGCAGTTTAATAGCCATCTCCTTTATTACGACCCCAGTGGGGATCATTCTCTACCTCATGGCGGGCCTCGCAATGCTAGATGCCTTGGCGGAAGGCCCGACTGCCTTCTTTAGTAGGGGCTCCTCTTCCTCGATTGGAGAGAACTTCTTGTTGGCCACCACCAGATCCTCTGTCTATCTCTTGTAGGCCGCAGAGGAGGTCTTCAAGGCTTGGGCCTTAGCCATCATCCTTTTGATGGTCGCAAAGTCAAGCTTCAATGGCTTCTTCTTGTTGAAGTCATTTGCAATGAAAATATTAGTACCTATGAATGGCTCCTAATGTGCACATGAAATTCGGATAGACATACCTTGTGAAAACATCAAGCCGTTGTTCACGAAGTGGTTATTTTTCTTTATCAACTCGTGATAAGATCGGCTCTTCGCTGAGAGCTGGTAGATTATGCAGATGGTGTTGAAGTCCTCTGTGGACAATTTACACCGAGGAAAAGCACCTACACAAACCAAAATACAAGTTTTAACACGAGCTGAGGTAAGAAATGTACAGTAAACCGAAGCACCAATACTCACTTAATGTGTTGTACTTCGTGGAGACGGTCAAAGGTACTAGGGGGTCTCCCTCCATTGTATTCCAACTCCTTGAAGCCCAGCATCATGAGCTCTTCCAGTCTTTGATGGAACTCGACTGGTCGATTACAAGTGGAGTATGGGTCCCCATGACGCCAGGTAATACCACCCTTTCATCCTATCACCTTCGTGGTCACCTTAGGAATGTAGAGGCTCTGAAAAATAAGAAATATCATTTCTACCCATAGGACGCCTCTCTCCACAACATCCACGATCCCACCATTTAGCTCTAGGAGTTCGGATTTAGTTGGGTGGGGGCCAGCCCGTAAGACCTAAGGACAAAGTGGAAGAGGGGATGGATGAGCAACCTAAGCCCCGCCCTAAGAATGGCCTCACTCATAGCCATATACCCCGACCTCGGGTAGGTGGCTTTCTCATTGGGGCTCGATACTATTAGACCTACACTATCAGGTATCCTATATTCCGTCCATAGCCTAACCAGGTTGGAAGAAGTCAGTTTTAAGGGATAATCAGATTCCCACCAGTGCACTGATGTGTCCATGGGGCTATCTGTTCACTTTTAGATGTTCTCCCCACCCAAAATTACCTTTAACACTTCGACCGAAGTAGCTAAGGTTTGCACACCTAATCTAACCAACTCTAAGTCCGTACTAGAAACCCCACTCCCATAAGCCATTGTTTATAGAAATCGAAGTTGAAAAACTATAGGATTACTTACGACAAATGGATTGAAAAATCTGAAAATCACCAAAAAAAAACCTAGAGTATGGATAAATGTTGCTGAAAAATGTCCTAACACAGAAATTTTGCTAAAACTTTTGATGAAGAACTCAGAGATTCAAGAGTGAAAGGGATTTCAAATTAGCCAGAGTAAAAGTTTGCAAATGAGAAACGAATGCCTTTTATAGAAAGCGTGGGAGGATCTTCACCGTTTAATTTAAACACAACTGATCTGGGCCATCAATTGCAGTGTAAATCAGGCTCGTTGAAACCAAACGTCATATTAGATTAACTGTTAAGATCTAGTGGTGACATCCACAAGCTCTAAAGCGCGTCGCCTTGAGCCTCAACAGCTGCCTGCTATGATTGATAGCAATAGCCTTTTCTGGGGAATAGTTATCACAGCCAACTGCTCTCCTTAGAAATATGCGAGAGCTTTCAAGTCATTATTTGTCACATACAACAAAACACTTAGGCTCCGATCACTACATAAAAGCTTCAGCCATCTCCCGCACGTCATCCTCTATAGATCCACACCTCGATTGAGACGATCTTATCCACTTGCAAGCTTTAGCTATCTCATATGTATTGTCCCATATGGGTCTACGCTTCGGTTGAGATGAGCTTATCCACTGGCAAGCTTCAGCCATTTCCCACACTTTGTCCTCAGTGGGTCTACGCCTCGATTGAGATGAGCTTATTTGCTTGAGAGCTTTAAAATAACGCACAATCTAAGCACCAACCATACACTCATAAATGATCTTAAAAGTCCACGGATGATATGAATATCTATCCCTGTACTTGGGGGACCAATGTTACGTACTTTGTATACCAATTTGACACGAGTAAAACTGTATGTTTGAGGCGTCGCTTCAGAAGTGCATGTGCCGAGTTGAGCGATTGAAATCGAAAGTCTAAGGTGGAATATAACCAAAGTGATGATAGTCTGAGACATCACTTTCGAAGTACATGTGCCGAGCTGAGTCGACCGAGGTGTGGCGTCGCGGAGAAAAATAGGAGCACCTCTCAGTTGCTAATTTCAAAGATCTTTTGACTAAGATCTTCTTTATATCTTGAGAAATGATTGATGTGATGTTTCTACCATACATTAACTCAGAATCAGCAAAATTAATTGTCTACCCACCTAGGAAGCGATTGATGATGCCTACGTGCAGACGTCTCACACCGTCCGATGATCACATATGTTACGCATCTTGCGTTGACCTTTACCTATAAATACCAAGGGTTTGGCCAAGAATAGGGTAAGCATTCCAAGGCCAAGCAAATATATTTTCTCCTCTTCTTTGAGTATCGCGCATTCTGGCACCGCCACCGTCATTGCCACTGCCACCACCACCGTCATTGCCACTACCTTGATCGTCAAAGTGTATGTGATCGCCACCAACGTTGGTACCAGCCATATACACCTGACCGTTTGTTATTGCGCGCAAGAAGGAACAAGTGGAATAACTCACCGTTGGCCACATGGAGGGTCTAATTCGTGGGGTCAAAAATAATGTCTTTTTACACAGTATTTCAAATAGATGATAAAGATTAAGCCAATGTTTGAGCTCCAATTTTTTCAAATTCATTTTCTCTAAAACTTATTTTTAACTACATATTTTTTTGTAGAATAATTTTAAACATAAATTTAAATTTTTATGGAAGGTGCCTTCGAAGATGATGTGATGGAGCTGATTAACCAGTATTTGCTTCAATCCGTTGCAACTCTCTACTGTCCTTACCACTATGGCATCACACTAGTGATAGGGCTATTTGCTGACCACCCTAGCATAGTTCGTCTGAATGTATTTCAACTGCCTACCCACGTAGGGACTTTCAGAAATGGTGTCTATCTCTCTAATATAGTGGTGTTGATGTATACACAACCCTTTTTTATGGAGCCGTTGAGATGCTATGAGGCCTTCTTCATCTTGAAGCAAATGACGTAATTAGCATTTTAGCGCTTATGAAGTTTAACTTTAGCATGCAAGAACACCACAGGGCTTGTGGTATAACTTTTTTTTTTTTTTAAAAAATGTATTGGATTTTTAGGCATTTCAAAATTTTGGATCTAGATTTTGTATAGATATTATTACACTTTGGAGTTAATTAATAATGATCATTGGGGTTGTTTGATATTGTTATCTTCTATCTTGTGTTGTGGTTGATTTGTATATATCGCTCTACAAATAAAAAAAATACAAAATTAAAAAAAATGTAAAATTACTTACGGCAACAGTCAGCAAAAATGTTGCAAAAAACAAGGATGTAATCAAAGATAACAGGCAAAGAACTTTGCAAAAATGTTATTAACAACAATGAAAAAATGTTGCGAAAAGGTTATCTGCGACACTTAAAAAGTGTTGTAATTGTTTGCAACATTTTAAAAATGTTGCCAAAAGGTTAAAGGAAACACTGAAAAAATATTGCCAAAAGGTTATTCTCAATACGTAAAAAAAACATTGCAAAAAGATTATTTGAAAGTCAAAACGCTCAAAAAACATTGTAAAAAGGTTATTCACAACACCCAAAAAATGTTGCATAAAGATTATTCGAGACATTCAAAAAAACGCTGCAAAAATATTATTTGGAACATTCAAAAAACTTTGCTGCATCCTTTTACTCTAAGGTAATATTGAGATTTGCAATATACGTCCGAACTTTGCAAAAGACCTTTGGCAACATTTTTTGAACGTTGCAAAATGCTTTTCTTTTTTTTTTTTTTTTCTTTTTTGTGTGTTTAGAACTAGCTTTTAAATTTTAAGTTCTTACAAATTATTTTTATGATTTTTTATCATCATCTCCTTTTGGCTCTAATAGGATGATTATTGGAAGAGATGTGCAAGTCTCCAATGATACAGAATCTAGTTAGATCGAATTGAATCAAATAGGTTTACTTGGATTTTTGGCAAATCAAAGCAAGATGCTAAAGGTGCTAATACTTTCGACAAATGCAACGAGGCGTAACTTTTTATATTTCTTTATTTGGATATATTCAACGAATATAAATTATGCATCAATATTGGCATTCTAATATTCATATGTATACATACTTTATTTTTTAATTTGATTTGGTATATTTATATTCAAACAAATCAAATAAGAATTTGGTTACGAGTATAAATTTTATAATGTATTTTAAAGTTGCCATTTGCAATAAAGTGGAAAGGATAAAAATTCAATTTTATAGATTTAAGTATGCAAGTTTTTTATAGAAGTGGTAGAATTTAGTATTTTTTTTTATATGCTTGCATATTGTCAATTCAATTCAATATTTGATAATTTGATGCTTTTAGTTATTCATCCTCAAGGTATGTTCTTTTTTGTAATGTCATTTTGTATTTGGTTCTCCTTTTTTGTCTTCTGTGTGGAATCTAAAAATCAGGATTCCAAATTCTCATTAAGCAAATTATGTACCCCTTAAGTTTATTTTCTTTTCTTCTAATTTACTTGTCGATGAAATTCCATTATTCTTCTTGCATTTGAATTTTTTAATTAGTATGCCTCAAAATTATTATTGTTCTCCCAATTTTGTATTTTTGTCAATATCGTGTCAAAACTCTTTTCTATATTAGTTTCTTTTAGTTTATGTAAGAATTAATGTTTGCTTATCTTAAAGGATTTTGTTAAATGTATTTTATTTTCTAATACACTGTTTAGTTTTTTGTATTCTCCATTTTGTGCATTTTTTTTGGGTTTTTACTTGAAATATTATGTGTTCCAATAATTTGTATAGGTGTGAATATTTTATATGGTTTACATATTTGAAGATTACGTGATCTACTTATAAGAATGATGTGAATATTTTTATATGTTATAAATTTACTTAAATTATGTGAACTATAAATAAGAAAGTTCTTTTAATGTTTTGTTTTGTTTAGTGTAAATGAATTTCATTTTTCTTTTTTAAATTGAGATTTAGATTATTTTTAAATTTTAAGTTATGGTAAAACAATCCCAGTACTCATAAATAGCTATAGTTAGGAGTATATCTCCTCCGTTTCTATTAATTTTAGCGCACATTAGAATGAGAATCCAAATTACATGCAGTGCAATCAATTTATTTATCTATATAAAAATATGTCTTAGTTTAGTTTAGTAATTATCCCATGCAAAGGAGTTAGCAATCCTAGCTAATTCTCAGTTTATTTACTGTTCAAATATACTCAATGATACTTAATAAGACTCGATGTCTTTCGATATGAGAAGTTCTCTCATTATATATGACTAAAATATGGTAAAATCAATCTATCCATATTTGGTACAATTATAATAATAATATAGTAGTAATTTTCAACGATCTCCTAATCTTATTTAATCTTATTAACATCATCCCTCAAATTGATGCTGGTAAAAGCGTCAATTTGCAATCACAAACTGACGACGGTGACAATGCTCATGCCCATGAAGAAGAAATCCAAATTATAGCTATGATCTATAAAAATTAGTGATAACAAGATATCAAGAGCAGCAAATAGTGTAGAAATTCTTAAGAACTATGTCAAAGCCACTCCAAGAACACTCCAAAGACATTTAAGAGAGCTCACACCCCAAGAAAGATTTTCAAAAGAAATTCACGAAGTGTGCCGACACACACAGTGAGCTCTATCTATCAGAGAAGTCATTCGATCACATAATTCATGTTACGAAAAAAGCTCTAACGACCAATGCACCGGTAGAAAATTCAGCAATATATCATTGACCAAGATGCGGCAGTTGAAAGAATTCCACCAAACAGCCTATACCAAAAAAACTTAAAGATGATCCTCCTCTGAGAATCTAAAACCAACCGAGGTTGACCCTCCAAGAATCCAAAACTCTAGCTCATTATCCAATCAACCGAAATCACAACTACCAAGAAAATCCCTTTAGTATCCACACGCTTCTTAAGACAACTTCCCACATCTTCCTCGCCATCCATACCCATTGACTTTTGATTTAAAGCCGAAATTTAGAGAAAAATATCTAGAATTATGTGGTCTCCAAAAAAAAAAATTCAATAATAAGCAAATTATGATAATAATGCAGCCCAGGTCCCTAAGCTCCTAGAATTCTAAATAAAACAGCCTAAAATATTGCAAGTTCAACAAATAAGTAGCCCCAAATAAAACACATAGAATAAGCAAGCCCAAAATAACATGTCCAAAAGGCTTTGAATCCAGAAATATATTAACACAATCAAAAGTAGCCCACACAGAATAGCAAGCCTAAAATACCTTTAGTGGAAATTTCACACCGTACCTTAAAATATATAAATATTCTTTTTTTACATTATCACAATTTTTAATCAAATATACTACAATTAGTGGAATATAATTGAAATAAAAAAATATATATATATACCCACAATCCCACAATTAATGCAATCACACGCTGAAATTAGGCACTCAAACGTGCAACGTAAAAATGTCCTCTAATTAAGCCCGTTAATCTCCTTTCTACCATCATTCTATTTTAGCACTTGAACAAAAATGTTCAAGAATCAAAACCCCAAAATCTTCTTTTCTCTTCGGGAACCATACAAATCGTATCTCTATATGCATTTATATGTTAGTATTTGTCCCGAAAATCATTTATGCAAACTGGAATCTCGGCATTTTGGGATTTCTTCCAAGCTATATAAACCCTATCATAGAAAGATACATCCATCATTCAAACTTCCGAATCAAATATATCTGCTTCGGTTAGTCAGCTTGGTGAAACTAGAGATCGAAGATGACACCACCAAATTCTCGTTCGACGCTGGGTTCCAACTAGAAGAAGAACAGTAGTGAGGAATCCCCATTTGCAACAAACACACCTCGTCATTTATCAATGGGTAACGATATTACATATAGTCGAACACCAACACTAGGTTCTGGATATATTTCGCAATCTCCCTCGAGACGCATTGCAAGTTCAATAACCCTACTGTCAGACTCAAAGAACGGGGTGGATGGACTCAATGATGCTCGAAGCCTGGACAAAAATTACAGCTGATGCTATGAAATCTCACATCAAAAAAAGTTTCAAAAGGCATTTGGAGACTATAAATACCGAGTTGAGCTCCGAGAAGACTCCTATAGACAACGGGTACAAGACGCAGGCCGAGCCTGTAGCTATTGAATCGAGCTCAACGAAGAAAAAATTGTGCCTCTTCGTAAATGCCAGGCATGTTACTGTAATATACCTCAAATGACTTATTATTGGAAATGTTATAGTTCTAATTATTTTAATAAATTTGAATATTATAATTTTAGGGTGTCAAAAATTTGGAAGTCACCACCCAAGTTAAAGGAAGTGGAGGTGTGTCAAAACTAAAGATAAAATGAAATTATAAAGTGTAATTGCGAATAAAATCGAAGTGAAACTGGGGTAGAGAAGTTTCTTTTAAAGAGATGAATTAGGAAAGTTTCTTAGTTGGCCTTTTCCAACATTTAATTCTGTAAGTGGTTTTTAATTATTGGGAGAAAAAACAAAGGAACACTATGATGGGCTGCGGACTAAATTTAAGAGTGAAGTTGAACTTCTGGCTAAAATTGGTCATTGAAGTCTAGTCAAGCTACTTGTTATGTTGATCAAGGAGATGAACGGCTGATTATTACAGAGTATGTGCCAAATGGTACACTTAGATAACATCTAGATGGTAAGCCTCTTAAACTCTTGAGACATCACAAATATTCTAATCAGGCAAGTATAATTGTTGTAGATTCCAGTCACTGCAACATTGAAATGTGGATTTTCCGTCTGTGAATTCACGGGCATTCTAGGTAAGGAAGCTGGGCGTCAGATGGTGCTAGTGCATCTTGAGTATAATTGCTCAATTCTCATGGTTATAATTTGAATAAATTTGAATATTATAATTTTAGTGTGTCAAAAATTTGGAATGGTAAATCACAGTGTTTATAATATATAAGTATGCATATTTTTTGAAAAGAATTTGAAATGTACACATATCAATACAAGTTGCATGGTAAATCACAATTGAAATTACATTTTTTTATATATTTTTGCAAGATTTCTGACAACTAGTTGTTTGCACTCAGTATGATTTCTGTCAAATGGTTGACTGCACATAATGCGTTGTTTTTTTATTTTGCTTTATACTATGCAATTGATGATCGACTTAATTATTCGTGTTAATATCATGATACTATACGTTACAATTTGTTGACCAATCCCTGCTTCCACACAAACACATCATACACATTTTTTTTTTTTTTTTTTTTTTTTTTTTTTTTTTTTAATTTCTTTACATCATATAACCTATTACTTGTCGCAGTTATTTTTTTTTTTTGTATGATTTTGATATGTTGAATTTCTTTACATCATATAACCTATTACTTGTCGCAGTTATCAGAATTTTACATTCCAAAGGAGAACAGATTTGGTGAAAGCATTAACATGTTATTTAAGAAGAATGTTATTTCAAAGCTGAACAACAAAATGAATGCAACTCAGAAGGAACTATTCAAACGAACATGCTTCGGGCAATTCTTCGAAATGAGAGAGATGCGCCTACGACATCAAGTTATTCACAAGTTTTTATTGATGGAAGTGCGACAATCCACTCATGTCGAGATGTGGTTTAAAGTTGCCGGTAAACATCTGATGTTTTCTGTTGAGGAGTTCGCACTCGCTAGCGGGTTGGCATGCCAAGGTGATGATAACACCAATGTGTTCAAAATTGGTCATAGCCGAATCAAACATTTGCTCTTCAAACACAAAAAGAATGTGTACATGAAAGATGTTGAAAATACATTCAACAACTTGACAGCCGCAACTTCAGACGAAGACGTTGTCAGGCTTGGTGCTCTATACCTGATTTCAAGCTTCCCGTACACTACCACAAGTGCAAATGTTGTGCCACATGAATATTTTCGGAACTACAAATCACCATACCCATACATTTTCGCGGGGAAAGGAATTGTTCCAAATTACATACATGTACTTGAAGCTTGCACTTGCCAAAACGAACCCAAAGCTTGAGGATCCCAAAGGAATATTGTCATACAGACTACATGGTTTTCCTCTAGCCTTTCACATATGGATATATGAGTCCATTCCATCTTTGACTGGGAAAGTTTATACAAGAGTCGGCCATAAGTCCCCTCGCATTCTAAATTGGAGCACTGATGATTCTCGTGTATTTGCAGCATACCTTGATAAGATTCTATTTGAAGTGGATGAGGTAGTAAATATATTAATATGCATGCATGTCAGATGCTTTTATAAATGCACAGTTATATATGAGATAGATACACTATAAATACTATTTTTTCCCTGGTTGAAGTTGTGAAGTTCCAACCTACCAACGAGGAACAAAGGGCTGCTTATTACCAAGGGTTACCACAAAGGGAGCGCATTACAATGCCATCAACACTTGCTGCCGAGGCTGACCTTGTGAATGATCCAGTTCACCAACCAAAAGACCACAATCATGCAAGCTCTTCTAATCCATAGTTCATGCCATGCATGCACCAGGCGGCTTAAGGCACATCAGGATTGAGAGAGGTTTGTTGACCATATTCAAAGTCCTATCAATTTATTTTTTTATCTACATACACACTCTTAATGTAATTAACAAAATTCATGAACACATTACTTGCAGCCACCCATAATTCCAGTCCTGGAGCATCTCATGAATGAAATGCTCGAGATTCAAGCATCACAAGCTCAGATTATGGATTCCTAAAATGTGCTAAAGGTGGAGGTTAATCGTATTGAACAAGATGTGGAAACAAACTACACGTCACTCTGACAATATTTGTAAGGGCGAAGAAGCATCAATTGCATGATAAAGACGAACTTGATCATATTGACGATCATTCAAATGAAGCACGGACAACTAATAATAAGTTAGATTTTTACATATTAGTATATCAAATATCGTCACATTAAGGTAATGCTCAACCACCAATATATTTTTCCGTAGCATGCCGATTTTGGGGAGAAATCAAATACCCCGACCATTGATAGAATGGTTTGCAAGGAACTTAAATAGTCATCACAAAATCAGAGCGATTTACGCCATGATGAATGCAATCCCGCCACATCCATTGCCTAACTGCTGTTATTAAGGAACAAATACACCGAGGAGGATCTTATTGAAGTGGATGAGATAATAAAGAGTGCTACGTCATTGAAATTGAAATCTGCATATTAGGTATCGCAGACATTACTACCCCATTTTCTTGCATTGTGTTATTTGAATTGCGTTTTGGGTTTCACATATCGTCCTACTTAGAATATGAATTTGTATTCTACATGTTAATTTTAATATGGCTGGCACACAAAAACTATTTTTTCTAAGGTTGATGGTGACGAGACACATCATGTGAGTGATGAATTTGGCAAAGACATCCTTGTTCAGGAACTATTCCCTAATGAGGTACGTATGTCAGCAATGCCTATATGCGACCTATACGCCACTATTTTCTTTAACTTACTTCAAATGTTGGCATCTAATTGATCGTAACATGTTAGTTAATGTTATATCGTGTCATGATATGTCACAGTCAAGTTGTATATTGCCACCTATAATGTGTGTTGTTGATAATACAATATAGGTGTCAAACCAGTTAATCAATACTTCTAACCAGCAAGAAGGGAGCTTTATCGAAGTTATTCCTGATACAGCTGTGGTGGTAATGTTCTTTCTAACACATCACAATAACTCAATAAATTTCAGTTTGTTATTTAAATTTTTTCAAGTATTTCCTTCCCGAACTAACACAGTATATTTTTGATGATTTTATTCAGATCACACTCACAGGTAATGTCGTTTCTTCAAGAAATATTTTATTGCATAAAACTATTATTATATATAAGTACTAGTTTATCTTAGTATTTCATAGCAGGTTTCCCTCGCACTGAACAAATTCCGTGATGTTTTATGGAATTGTACCAGTATCGCTTGCATATAACTGGTCAACAATTAAAGTCAACACATTACTTGTAATACATAACAACCGCTAACAAATTAGCAGCTCAATGGACAGAAAATGTAAAATGCATTATGTACAATGAACATGTAACAAATAGTTCCCAGCATCTTTATAACCATAAACATCACAAGCATTCTTGAAGGAATAAAAGTCCTATTCTACCATGTAACACATATTGTAGGCATCGAAACTCAATCATTGTTCGCCAAAAATGAATATACAAGAATTACACCATATCAAATATCCAATAGTGACTACATAACTTTGCAACAATATCCTTAGAATGATACCTATAATAAAAAGGAAATTTTGTGAACCAGTGTTGATGTAAGCTCTTACATGAAAATGGAAAAGCACCTTCCTCTATGTCTTGTGATGATTGATGATTTTTCTCCTTTTCCTTTGTAAAGTTTTAGTTTTCCTTTCCTTTTCCTCCACTGATGTAAAAAGCCATGAATTGAAGCAGCTGGCGTTGGTGAAGGAAAATTGATTTAGGGCCACCCTCTTTTTATTTATTATTTTTTTTTCTAAACTTAAAACAGATAATTATTCTTATTACTGTTATTATTTCTCAAGTGCCCTTTTTTGTAGTGTTGTCCAGTCAATAGCGTGGCATGCTAAATATTTCTTTTCATATCTCATTTGCTTAAATTGCTGTCTGAATAGACAAAGGTGGTGGTGGAACAGACTGAATATTATTAGCAATGGCTACATCTCCTCTTTCAATATCCTTAGAATGATACCTATAATAAAAAGGAAAATTTGTGAACCAGTGTTGCATCTAAATGTTCCTATATTATCAAGTTCAACAACCTGGACGAATACTTAAAACAATGCACGAAACGTAACTTATAACCAATACACGGTACATAGGACGAAACATAAGATTTAACCAATACACAGAACATAATAATTCATCTTACGTTGATGTATCATATATGTTGACTAATAAATCAAGGAATGTGGGTTATAACGATAAAACTTAGTTGGATATACAACGCTATGAAAAATTACCAACCTACAAATATGGATTATTATTCCTATATGTAATTTCAGTTTCAATAAATGCTTTGCATTCGTTCTCAGCAATTCTTCCGGTTTTGGTGCGAGTCGTGTGAACGTTCCTTGTGCATTACCTCTATCCTTTGAAAACCACATTGTATTGTGTGCCTTAATCATTCGAATAAATAGTCAATGGATACCGACTCGGCGATGTTTGATGTAACTGAGTTCACCGGTTCTATAACTGAGTTTACTAACTCGACGATGTTCGATGTCATGGCTAAAAATCTGTTAGTTCGCATGTGTGCTCTTGACCATGTGTGGTAGCCAATTTCATCCTACAACTCACATTATAGATAATACAAATTCATTAGCGGATGTTATTAGTTTGAAGACGGTAAAGATAATGCTAGTTATTGCCCCTAAGTTTTTTACATAGCAAGCAAATAGAATTATAAATATATAAACAACAGTGTCTAAAAGTCATAGGGATAAGTTATTCATTCTGTTATCTTTGCAACTAGTCAAGAAATACCTTGTAGAGACTATTTGCACTTGCTAGAACACGAGACCATGTGTAAGAAATAGAATTATACATTGGTTTCATCTATTCATAAATTATTGAAAGTTTAATAAAGTAAAAGATGAAATAAGGTAGTAAAAATACCAGATCTTTCCTGATAGACTTATTAATTTGGTCTAGTTGTTTCATATGGTACTCAAAATCATGCTTCGTGTATGCTCTCGCTGCTGCATTGAAAGTCTTTATTATCTTGCTTCCACAACTACCATAGGTTGTCCTAAGTTTCTCAATATATGATGTGCACAAAATCCATGTGATACCCTAGGTAAACCTCACAAATAGCATGTTCTATGCTTGTATGACAATCTGATACAAAACACAAATTATCCCTCTCTCCATAAGCATCCTTGAACCGTCTAAGGAACTAGATCCAAGAGTCATTGTTCTCCGAATCACCAATACCAAATGATAGTATGAATATCGAATCATTCGCGTCTTGTGTGGATGCAGTGAATAGTGTCCCCTGTATCTCCCAGTCAAGTATGTAGCATCAACAATGACCATAGGTTTGCAATTTTCCCACCCTTTGATAGATGCACCTAATGACGTAAAAGCATATTTGAAATGTCCCTCGCCATCAATTTCGATACTTGTTTCTGTCCCCATATTCGTCTGTTCAAGTTCGCTCAAATAAATTGCCAGCTTACTTTAAGACATGTCCGAATCCCCCATTATTGACTCCAACGCATGCTCCCGAGCTCTTCACTCCTTGCCATATCTTAATGTCAGCCCATATGTTGATGACATATCATGCATAATGTCAACATGTGTGTATATCGTTCTGGCGGACGTGTATTTATGTTTTATAAATTCACCTATCAACAAACTTTTTGCCTGACATTGATCTCTAATAACTGTGTCCATTACGCAACTATGAACATTACGAATATAACGAACTTTGAAAGAATTTGTTTTTTCCATTTTCAATGCTCTAAATTTCCATTTGCAATTGTCTGATCGACACTTCAGAACATATTCACGTTGATCAGATTTGTGAACCCTATACTGGAAGTTGTTGCGTATGGCGTATAACGTGATAGTCCTCTTCATCATCTTCTTGTCCATGAAAATCTGATTTTTCGAAACATGTTCGACACTGGGCTTGGAACCTGAAACTTGTTCCTGTTCAACGCCATATTCCTCAGGTGTCTGATCCATTATATCCATGGTGGTGACAAACTCATGCATAGTTGGTACTATGCAAGATGCATTAACGAGTACATTGGTAGGTTCTGACATACCCATATAAGGGCTGACTGCTGAGCATGAAATGTCCATGGGATTTTCTAAGTTAGATGCATTATGGTTTGTCATATCCAAAATTTCAACATGGAGTGCATACGCAACACGGGGTTCCATTTTCTTAAGCTCCAAATAGAATAGTAGTGAGTAGTCATTTGATATCCTTATTGGGCCACATTCCCACCTGCATCGTACTCAATTTTCAAGTCCTGAGATTTTTCATTGATCTTCATCTCTTTGGATATCATCTCAGTTAGTTTATCATATATACAACCACTGGGTACGAGAAGTCCAAACGTCATTCCGTTCCATGTCATGAACACATTAAGTGACCCCATTCCTGGAAGGTGAAATGTCAACAAGTTAAGAAAAACTCCATACTACACTAATGATGTGGGAACCTATACGGAAAAATCATCTACATTTTTATAGCACAAGTGTATTTTCGTAAATTGTTTACCATGGAACACATACTCTTTTTTTTTTTTTTTTTTTCCTTGCCTTTTTTTAAAGTGAAAACCCACATTTTAATGTTACAGTGACTGGAATATGCAACAAATCTTCAAATTTTGATGCATACAGACAACACAAATCATAACCATTGATAGCAATCATTGTTACGGATTCTTGGTCTTCTTCAGCTATCAAGTACTTGTCGTGGACGCTTCTCATTCGAACCGCATTAGAGTTCTGGAATAGATCCATTGCAGGTGTTCTTGATATTAAATTGAAAGATTTCTGTGTAAACAAAAAAATCCCAGAACTAAATTGAATGAATTTAAGGCTGGTTTTTGATGGGTTTCATGGAAAATTGAACTTCCGACCCAGATTCACAAGAAATTTCCTGTAATGGATGACAGTTAGAGCCAATCAAGTTCAACTACCTTGTGACTTTTGCAATGCCACAACAGATCATTTCTGTGGACACATCCTAATCTGGAGGCTAATGAAGTAAAGTTTGGATAGTACCACAGGTGATGAATACTATGACTTATACCCTATTTGCTTCAGTTTAAAAATTTAAGCTAAAAATAACAATTAAAGATTATGTTAAATTGTTCATATGTTAATTATTTGCAAATACGCTACCCTTCACACTAATAAACAGTACCCAAGCAGTGTAATCTTTGGAGGTTTAGGTCTTTGCGGTAATTCTAAGGTTATGAACTAAAGACACGTTGGCCATGCTTTATGATTTATGGCATTATGGATCAAAAAAAGTTACTTAGATGTCTCTTTGCAGGTGCAACTCGCTTAAGTAAAAGAAAGAATAGTGCCACACAAACAAGGGATATAGTAATAACCATGTGAATTGAGCAATTATATTCAAGATACACTAGCAACATCTCACGCCCAGCTTCCTTACCTAGAATGCTGTGAATTCACAGACGGAAAACCCACATTTATGAATAATGCTACATGGCCACATTTATTGACACATTGAGTGACACATTGAGCTGGAAATTGGCTGTAAAAAAAAATGAAAAATGAAAGGAAACAATTACAAAATGGCGCCCAAAACACAAACCCAATACTTTGAATTTTTTTTACCCAAGTCCCTGTTTTAAAACCCTTCAGCCCATTCCCACATTCTCATTTTCACGTCGGAAGCTGCCGCACAAAATCACATCAGACGGAGATTTGCTCTTCGCAATTTCACCGGTTGCTCGATTGATACCCATTACCAGAGAGATTCGGTGAAACGCCATCGGCATTGAAGGTTTCCATGTTTTCGACATGCTCAGTGTTACGGTCAGCCACTTCTCGTTGATTCGTACTTGCTATTGCAAATTTGTGTTTGACCACATCTAGAGAAAGCTCGGGCATATAAATTATGAAGTTCATGTTTCAATACGTTTGTCGAAGTAACCTTCAGTTCGCTTTGATTTGTATAATTTTGTCTAAAACACTGAAGCAGTGGCCCATTCCTAACCCTAGATTTCAGAGCATTTGTGGCATATCCTTTCATCTTGCGTCTATTTCGTTTAGGGTTTTGTTGTAAAATGTCAATGTCTCTGCATCGATGTGATTTTCTCTTTAGCAGATATGTGAATTTCTGTTAAGTAATTTGTTATATGATTTCCCAATTTTTACCTGTTCGCTTGGGGACTGAACTTTGTGAGAATATATTTTGCATCATTTGTGGAATAAATAAAATGGAGATTATGTTGGGAGTAGGAAAGACGGAAACTTGCAGTACTCCGCCCCTCCCCCCATAGACGAAATTGTTTTTCCTAGTCTCTGTTAACTTATCCTCCACTAGTGCCTCTGTTAAGTTGTTAATATAGTGACAAATTGTGGGAATTATGAAATGTAATGGGTGTATTTCCTGCAGACAGAGAGAGATTATTTGATATGGTCATGTTAATTCATTTCATGTTTTGACTGAGGGAGTATGTGATTATCATTTTGGTTGGTGTTTGCTTCCCAGGTTAAAATGAGAGGGAAGAATAATGGGATATGCCATAGTTGTAGATTGAAGGGACATTTTTTCGCAGAATGCTCGAATAAACGACCTTGCCCATGGTGTAAACATGCATTTTTTAAGTGCTTCGAGGTGGAGAAGTGTAAGTGTTATGCCCTAGATCCAATCGATTTAGGTTGTAAACGCTTTTAATATATTTAATGCATTTGATTTTGGCGAGATCTATTATTTATTTAAATTGATTTTGTGATAAATAATATTAAATAATAGAATCCGAAGACCCAATTTTTAGGTAATCTGTTAATCACAAGGAGTTGTGATTGTGAGATACAAATTACATATAATTGGATCTTGAATAAACCATGGTCGTAAGTAATAACGAGATACGGATATCGTTAATACAGTTAGACCATCACGTGTGACATTTCTTACTTGTGAAGTAAGTAGCTGATCTCACGAGCTAAAGTGTGGTGACACTTAAATGAACATGTGGATGTTTTGTTGTAGAACAAAACATTGGAGACCCGCTAAGAGATTCCACATGGATAACTATCTGAGTGTCAGTGGCTAATCTCTAACGTTCGGTAGTGGGATTAATCCTTTGACTTGAGGTCGTCATAGTACCCTATATGAGGACAGTCATACTTTGGCGGTGTTGGATGTTGCTCTGAAAAGGGCCGCTAATACGACATCGTTCGGGTACGCAAGAATCGTATGAAAGTTGTGATTGATCAATAAAGGATTCGTCACTCAAAGTGTGGTTAAAATACTGATGTGTGAGAGGGAGATGTTCATACGTCAGGTTTACTTACTGTGGTTTATTGACTGGTAGGGTTGGTTTCAAAGAAGCCGAACATGTGTTTTATTTACTGTTCTTCGATGGTGGTTTATTCCTGTTCATCGGAAGTTCATTTTTCCCAGCAAGTTTATTCACAAGTGGCTGAACCTGTGATTTATTGACCCTGTGGATTTCGTTATAACTTATATCTGCACAGAAAGCACCATTTTCACTCAAAATTATTGATTGTAAGATTGATGCTGCAATTTTATCAGGCCTTAATTTTCTGTTTTTGTGACAGATACGGAGGATGACCCAGATTTCAATGACTCCAAGAACGACAAATTTTTTAGTTCATGCCCACCCTTGGTGTTGGTATGAGTAATGGCCAGCAGCTTCCGTGCATATGGTTGAGGATAATGATGCTGGACAATCGTTTGACGTGCAAGAGGTGACTGAGCAAATCCATCTTGAAGAAATGGAGGATGACTTCACACCAACAAGTGCCTATGAGGCCTCGAGCTCAAGAGCAGCAAGGGCAGATGCTAGGAGATTTGGACAGACTTCAGGACGTTGAACAGTTCAGAAATTTTTTTGAAGGCAGCATGAACCTTTAGTTCTGGAATATAATGTGTTTAAATGTGTTGCTAGTTATGGTTTTTGATGGTGTTTCTTGCACAGACATCTGGTTTTTGTGTCATTATGATTGCTGTCTCATTATGATTGTATACATTGTCTGACTGATGTTTTTTCATTTCACAAAGGAAGTGGAATAGGCTTTGATTCCAAGTCCATATATGTGTTGTTATAATTCCTCATTTCTTTTATTTGTTCCTGCTCCTACTAAATGGGCATCGGTTTGCACATGCCCAGCACACTCAGGCATGAACCTGCAAAACAGAAGAACTATTGTGAAGTGCATCACAGAAATTAGTTATCTTTTAATAACTGGCCGACCTCCTTTTACCTTCCTCCTATATGTCGTTGGTTCACTGTCTTCGCCTCTGCTTGGTTTAACTAAAAAGTGGTTAAGATGTACAAATGATGGGTAATCTGTAATGTGTGTGGATGTGGGTAGTGCAGGGGATGTAAGTGTTATGCCCTAGATCCAATCGATTTAGGTTGTAAACGCTTTTAATATATTTAATGCATTTGATTTTGGCGAGATCTATTATTTATTTAAATTGATTTTGTGATAAATAATATTAAATAATAGAATCCGAAGACCCAATTTTTAGGTAATCTGTTAATCACAAGGAGTTGTGATTGTGAGATACAAATTACATATAATTGGATCTTGAATAAACCATGGTCGTAAGTAATAACGAGATACGGATATCGTTAATACAGTTAGACCATCACGTGTGGCATTTCTTACTTGTGAAGTAAGTAGCTGATCTCACGAGCTAAAGTGTGGTGACACTTAAATGAACATGTGGATGTTTTGTTGTAGAACAAAACATTGGAGACCCGCTAAGAGATTCCACATGGATAACTATTTGAGTGTCAGTGGCTAATCTCTAACGTTCGGTAGTGGGATTGATCCTTTGACTTGAGGTCGTCATAGTACCCTATATGAGGACAGTCATACTTTGGCGGTGTTGGATGTTGCTCTGAAAAGGGCCGCTAATACGACATCGTTCGGGTACGTCAAGAATCGTGTGAAGGTTGTGATTGATCAATAAAGGATTCGTCACTCTTAGATATTAGGAGATTATGATCTGCGTTTCATTCAATTAAGTCGATGATGAAATCCTTGGCCAAGGTGTACTCATAAGTCGAAAAGGAGTTTTCGATTTATATTGACTTAATAGTGGAATGAAAGATATGATCGATGATCGAGATTGACACAATTCCATATCTCGTAATTGATCGGATCGTATTGACGAAGGGATAATAATTCCATGATAAACGAACGATTTTGGTTTTGTCATACCACGTGACATTTCCCGTCACATGTATTGTCCTGACACATTGCTAGATGTCAATCAGGGACGGCGGATGTGAGTTGACGATAAATTAAAAGGGTGTATTAATTTATCGATTTTGATTAGATCAAAATAATATTTCACGACGTTAGGCATCGTGGTCGGGAACCTAATGGGTCGCACACAAAAGAGAATTGGAAGACTGCAAATTGTTAATTGATTAATTTAACAATCGTTGGATAAATCAATTAATTGAATTTCTTATTTATAATCCCGAATTAATTAATTGGATTAATTAATTCACGGACCGGGTTTGATTAATTGGATTAATTAAATATTGGACCGGACCGGGCCGGGTCCGTTTGGGTTTATATATATATGCAGCTAGGGTTTGAGGTCCATTAAGTCATTCATTATTCTTGCTAGCACAAGAAAGAAACCCTAGCAGTTGCTGTTTTCTCTCTGTGTGGATTTCATTGGAGGCTGCACAATTGGACAGCTGTGGGAGGCAGATTCAAGCTGCTGGAAAGGAATAACGCGAAAGAGTTTGCAAATCACACAAAAGGTATATTTCTCATCACAGTTTTTATCTAAATACAAAGCTGAATCCTGAATGGGAATTGAAATCTGTTAAATTCCGCTGTGCATGTTTAAATCAATTCCCAACAAGAAGAACACTGAGAACAAAGGCAAACTATTTGAAACTTGCAGCTTGAAATGTGGTTATTGGGAGTGGGTGAAAAAGACTGAAACGGGTGCTGAATCGAGTTCAGTCACCAACATTCGGGATTTGTCTTGCATGTTCGAAACACGATGTCAGTTAACTGGTGATGAAGACATGGAGATTGCTATGAACGTGAATATAAGCAAAAGAAGAGAGCACGTCACCAAATGGGAGAAGAATGGACAGTCCTCGGCCTGAGCTAAAGTGTTTTCATTTCAAAAAAACTTGCAACTCCAATTATGTAAATTAAATTAACTAGGCTGTAATGTAATTGACTAGGCTATAATGTAATGTAATTGTTCACTTGAATCTATTATCATGTATGAACTATGTTTAATTAGGAAGTATGGAGCCGAAAGTTTGGCATTGATTTCACAGTATTATTTGTGTTTATTTCCATTATCGTTCATGGCATAATTATCTGGAATTCTGCAAAGTTTTCGAAACAGGTTTATCCATTGAATCAGTTCGTACATTTCACTGCCAAATCAAGCAATTCTTCAGGCATTAGAGATGGGGGAACTGACCGGACATTGCACATAATTGATGTCGATATTTTATCATTTTCTTCAGCTCTTATAGAAACTCGAAATCAAAATATGTAAATTATAGTTATGAAATGCAAATTAAACATTTTTTACCTATTAAATCTATTAAAATTGGGTTGTCAGCACAAGATTTATTAAACTTTTCAGCACTCAATTTCTTTTACAACAGTTATATTAACTGTATTTCATTATCTTCTCTGCAGATTTCCACAATAGTATATTGAGTTAGTTACATACCACCAAACTTCTTACAATAATACAAACACAACTTTATTGAACCTGCCAAGTTTACATTGATTTGTTTTGCTCACACTATTGGACATAAATTTACCATCTTTTCCTTCATCAACGTGACCTATCAAACATGCTCTAAAAGGCAAGGCAAGGCAAAGACCATGGAATCATTACACTATTGAAAAGGAACATCCAAGAGGAACATCTTAAAACATTACATGGAATCATTACACTTTCTATCAAGATTCATGGAATCATTAACCCTTCAACACTACTTAATGGTTTAACGTCGAAGAGGACCATTTGAATACATTAGATTTATTCATGATTCATACAAACCCATGCAAGTACACAATGACGAGAAAATTACAAACTATTGGAAAGCAACCAATAAACTACACAAAATGACCACCGGGTGCATCTTTTGGGTTTGATAATGTGATAGATGGTCCAATTTCCGTAGGAGAATCCGTGTTTCCTCCATCAAAATGCATTCCCAAACCTACAAATTTCAAATCCATATAAGGTAGTTCATTAGATGCCTACAAATATACATAATGAACAAAGTTTACTGTAAGAGTAGTTCTACATAAGATCTTATGCACCTTGCATGTTTATTGTAAGAGTAGTTGCCGATGGAGGGTTTAGACACGTCGATTGCAAGTGTTGCGTGAATTGAAGATTTTGGTTCCCACCCTGCATGAAATAGCATTATCAGTAAATAGTACGTTATCATTGAAATCAAATCATTACAAATGCTAACCAAAAGAAGGTTTGTATAGGAGAAGGGTAGCGGCATGTGTTGTTGATGAGGTGACTGGAGGATGGGCGCTACAACCATTCCCATATCACTGCTAGAAACCTTTTTTTTCTTCCCTTTACTAGAACCCGTACTTGCCTGCAAAACAAGGAATGTTGTTAGACATTATCTCTATTTTGAGTTAGCAACAAATGAAAATAGGCATCATTTCATTATTACCTTGAATTTTCTCGACATGGTTTCTAATGGGCTCTTCTTCCGAAGTTTCTTTGGGGCACCTTTTCTTTTCACACATTTTGGATCCCTTATGTCACCACTTGCAGTATCCAGTGGCGCTTCACAATGGAATGATGTCTGTGTCATCTGTGGGGAGAGGATGTTACTATTACCAGGATTTGTTGACATCAACTCTTCACATTGACTGTCAATCTAATCAATTATTGCATCAGATTTCGCGTCATCTTCTGCTGTCAAATCTGCCAATGTCGCAAAGCGTTGACACATCTTGTCGTACTTTAATTGCCCTGGCGTACTAATCAAACCATCATAGTTCACTGGTACCCTTGTGTGGGCCCTACTGACATCTCGTCGCAATCTCCGTAGTATATATCTTTCAGGTATAGATTTCACATCATTACGGGCCAGTACTACGATCATATGTCTGCAAATAATCCCTCGAAACTCGAAATTGTGGCAACTACAAGTGATTTCACATTTGTCTCTTTCAACTGAGACGAAAAAGCTTTTTTTCTTCGAATGCTCATCATGTATTACATCCTCCCGTACCTCGTACGTTGCCCCCGATAATCCCTCGGAGACAGAAACAAGGTTGCAGTACATTTTACCTGTGAACTCCTCTTGAACTTCCTTAAATTTTGAAATTGTGTAAACTGCTTGAAATTGCTTCTCAATTTCATATCTTGATGCACACGGTTCCATTTGCGAGAAGGACTTGAAGTCTGCTTGAAACTCCTTCTCAACCTTATTTCTCAATGCTTGTTCATATTGTTCAACAAATTGCTTTAATGTCGTCTTCGAATGTATATAACCGTCGAAGAATGCATGCATACTCTCACTGCGTTGAGTAGTTGACATCCCTGCCCAAAATGTGATTTTTAGATAGCAAGGTACCCAACGTTCTCTGTTCTCGTACAAACCCGCCAACCACTCATTATCATACAAGTGAAATCTTTCCACCATCACTCTCCAGCCGTTTTCGAATTCTTCTACAAACTGACAATCGTAGACCAAATTGTGTATAGTACTGAATATAGACCCTTTATCCACATGATATCCAAATTTCTCAGGCAACTTCTTCAATATGTGCCACAAACACCATCTATTCTTTGTATTAGGAAACACAATCTGTATTGCATTTTGCATAGCCCTATCCTGATCCGTAACTATCCCATGCGGAGCTTGTCCATGCATAGATTGCAGCCAGGTTCGAAAGAGCCAAACAAATGTCTCCGTATCCTCATTCGATACTAGACCACATCCAAGAAGTGTCGACTGTCCATGGTGGTTCACTCCAACAAAAGGAGCAAATGACATATCGTACTTATTAGTGAGGTATGTGGTGTCAAATGTGATAACATCACCAAACTCCTTAAATGCTTGCCTACTCCTATAGTCTGTCCAAAAAACATTCTTTAGACGTAAATCGTCATCCAGATCTATACTAAAGTAAAAGCCCGAACACTGTGCCTGCATTTTACAGAAGTATGATTGTAGTGCTGATGCATCCCCTTTTCCAAGTCTTAAACACCTAACTTTTTCAACATAGTTACGACAGTCCTTCTTGATGCAACTCAAATTCTCATACCCACCCACTTCAACAACTGCAGAGTTGAAACTCTTTTGTAATGGAATTCCTGCCATGTCATTCACTTTAAGTCTTCGTTTAACATGTGCACTCAACTCTCGGTTGTATCGATATAGCCTAGACTTCGAAGGGCTTGTCTTATGATTATGGTCTAGATGTACCTTGTTAATCCTCCATATTCCACAAAGATCTTTGGATGTGCAAATCCTGGCTTTATATCCACTCTGCATGGTTGCTTGCGGTTTCAAACTACCGCTTTTATTTTGTATTCTTTTCCTTTCACGGCTACAAACAAATATAATATTTCGCAATACTCCGTCCTCATCCTTTACCGAATTTCTTTTCCTAACCGGGAAACCAATTTCGTATGCATATTTTTTGTACAAATCGAATATTTCATTTTCATCTTTAAATTTTATACCCGGCTCCGGCACAATCACACCATCTCCAACTAACGTATCATCACCCGCTACGTTCATAATATCCAAAACATCCTCATTTTCGGACTCCACTGGTATAATTTCATCCACATGTTCCCAAATTTCTTTCCCTTCATCAAACAAATTAATTAACATGTCAACGAAATTATGTAACTATAATTCAAATAGAAACTACTCAGATCACCACGTTGGACGACAATGCAAATAATCGTTTGATCAATTACTATGGAAATTCACTGCGTGTGTAATATGATGATTGTGCATTCTACCAAGTCAAGCAATTTTTTAGCACATCCTACAGAAATTGGTTCTAAAAAAATCACATCATCTCATAACAAATTGTAAAGATACAGAGAAAATCACATAACAAATCCCCTAATTCCGAATGGCAATTTGAACCAATACCTTTTTCGGTCATCTCTCGGCTAGAAATTGTTAGGTTCTGTTCGTCCACCTCTGGAGTATTTTCCCAATGCCAACCTTCTTCACCCAATTCAGCACATGCACACAACACAATTAAAAAGTAAGAAATTCGGATTTCAAAAATTCCTATAGTGAGCTGAGAAGGAAATTAATCTGCAACCGCAAATATGGGTCACGGTCTTATTTATTACCATTAAATATTAATCAAATACCTGAACAACGACGAAATGAGGTTTCTCCACCGGCCACTGTAATAGCTTCTAGCCACTGTACTTGGGTCAAAAATAGGTATTTCTCATGCGTCATGTACAGAAGAAAAGAGACGCAGTTGGATCTTTGTAGCAAGATGGCGCCATTGCAGTCGGTTGACCTCTGAAATCGTGCCAAAATGATCTCCATCTGATGTGATTTTGCGCGGCAACTTCCGACGTGAAAATGAGGATGTGGGAATGGGCTGAAGGGTTTTAAAACAGGGACTTGGGTCGGGTTTGAAAATGGGCCGGGTCGAACCAGGTGGGTAAAAAAAATTCAAAGTATTGGGTTTGTGTTTTGGACGCCATTTTGTAATTGTTTCCTTTCATTTTTCATTTTTTTTTTACAGCCAATTTCCAGCTCAATGTGTCAAGAAATGTGGCCATGTAGCATTATTGCACATTTATATGTTGCATTGACTGGAATATACAACAAATCTTCAAATTTCGATGCATAAGACAACACAAATCATAACCATCGATATCAAATGAATAACGAGGTTCACAGACGGAAATTGCAACATCCAAACTACACATCATAACAATATTTTATTTTATAATAGAGGTGTAGAAGCTAATACCTGCATTCAATTTTACAAAATCATGGAAATGATCTAAATAGAAAACCAAACGAAATCTCTCGACACCGTGAAGTTCCTATAACAAGCTTCACACGGTTGCTGATAATCTATTTTCCCAAATCGAAATTACAATTGTAACGTACCAACTAAAAATCATTATGAATTCAAATTCCCAAAAGTCCAGCATTTCCAATTAATGCCACCGCACTCTCTGTGATTGATAATGTCAGTTACAGATTCCAAAAGGAAAGTTCCATACACTGTATTTTTGGTTTTATTATAACTTTAAGTAGTAATTTTTGGTTTCTAAATATATTTAATAGTATAAACGTAAATACTATATATTAGTAAGACATATATGATTTTTTCCTATATCTTAAATCTAGATATATTCCTGAAAAGCAAACCTAATACAACCGTCACAATTTACTATTGCAATTCCACCATCGAAAGAAGAATCCAAAAACTGCCGAGAAAACTAGCAGAAATACGGAGTTTCAACACCAAAAAGAGAAGTCAGAAGTTGTTAGTAAAATTA
This sequence comes from Olea europaea var. sylvestris, assembly GCF_002742605.1. NCBI lineage: Eukaryota > Viridiplantae > Streptophyta > Magnoliopsida > Lamiales > Oleaceae > Olea > Olea europaea. The sequence goes on along the minus strand of NC_036253.1, from coordinate 20,137,767 downwards.
GCAGAGTTGCAGATGACCACACAAGAAGCAATTGTGGTCAGCCAAGAATAATTTTCAAGAGTTACCATAGCTGCAGAAGTCACCGACGGTAAAAAATAAAGATAAAGAATAGCAAAAAATGCTGATAGATGAATTATCTACTAGTTTGGCCTCTCTCATCCCACCAAATTTGGTTAACCCACCTGCCCCGTGTAAAAGTTGGAGTAGAGAAAGACGTATTGAAATCTTTTGCAAAAGATGATGCCAGGCACATGGTTCCTTCCTTGAGTTCTCCTAGAAAATCAATTAAAGATGAAGACATCTAGGAAGAATCCCCAAAGAATGAGTATCAAGAGAAAGGGTACTTGAAGCACTGACAAAAGCATTTGGGACTATAGAGTATGGTGAGAATTTGGTTGGTTCAAAAGCTAAAGTTTGGTGGCCAAAAGATCGCATGTTTTATGAAGGCATTGTTGATTCTTTTGATTTTGTTACAAAGAAGCAGAAGATATTGTACCAATATGGAGATGAGGAAATATTATATCTTAAAAAGGAGAAGCAGGGATTAGTTGAAGAAGTTTTATTCAAAACATTAAATTTTGATCGGACGAGCGGCACAAGGCCACTCACTGAAGAATTAAGCTTGCAAGTTTAACCCAAAATAAAAAATAAAAAAATTTAACCTTCTTTGATACCATGTCAAATATTCAATACCCCTCAATATAAGGGTTCTCCTATTATATATAACTAAAAAAATCATAACTAAATATGGTAAAAGAAATCTATCTATGTTTGGTACAATTATATAAATAATATAGTCGTAATCTTTGATGATCACATTGACATTTACAAAGTCTAATAATTGCTTCCTTTTTTCTTTTTTTTTTTCGTTTTTGTAATTTATGTTTGTTGCAAAGAGAGGTATATGAAATCGGTTCATTTCGGTTTCTTCCTTTCTTTTTTTCACGCATCCCATTAACCCAAGCAAATAACGAATGATATCTTACAAATTCAAAAGATAACAATTTTTTATACGTCTATACTTTACAATGATCATTAACAAGGCTCAAGGACAAACATTGCCTATTGTTGGATTATACCTTCCCAAACATGTTTTCTCTCATAAGCAACAATGTGTTGCACTTTCTCGCAGAGTTTCAATACAAAAAACAAACGTCTTGATAAAGGTAGAAAGTAAAAAAGAAGAAAAGAAGTGGAATGTTAAGATAAAGATATTGTTTACAAAGAAGTGTTATTGTAATCAAAACATTACATTTAAAAGTTTATTCAATACTTTTAAATTATACACATAATTTCATTAAAAAGTTTATTCATAATACTCTTTTTTAAAATTTTAATTTTTCTTTAATGATATCAATTATCCCAACTACTTTCAAAAACATTATTAATCTATCAAAAATATTAAACATACCATTCATCCCATACATAAATGATAAGACATACGATGCATGTGCTTACTAGTAATTTAAATGTCTTTAAAAGGCGCTTAATCGATTTAATGATCAGATTGGGTTGATTAAGTCATTTATGGTATTGTTTTCATATTTTGATAAAACTTACTCAGAATTTTATCAACTTTTTCCATTGATCAGATTTCGAATTTAATCATACATTTATTGAGATTCCTAATTTTTTAATTTTATTTTTTTGTACTTTCAATCTCATATTTAATCAATTTTCATCAAAATATATTAAAATTTTTATTATGAGCTGTCAAATAACCCCAAAAGTTGGTACTAAGATAATTAAAAATTATTTGCCTCAAAAATGGAATATATTTATTTAGAAAAAGTAAATCAAATTCAATACGATTCAAAAGGTATATTCCATATAATAAAGTTTGTGTTAAAATAAAGTTTATTCCCTTTTGTGTAAAGATCAATCGCTGACGCCTAAAGCTATAAACCGTCGATTAAAAGGAATAAAAAAATCCTACCACCCAGATTGACCTTGAATTGACGGTAGACCAAATTGCACGAAAAGCGTGTGCCCAAATGGAAAGCTAGAGAATAAAAAAAGGAATATCTCGGAAACAATACACTATTGGTCCTTAACTTAATTTTTCATTAGCAAATTGATCCTTATCTTTAACCAAAAATTACACCATAGGTCCAACATTTTTTTATAGTGCACGATAAGTTCTCAATTGAAATTGTAGTGTTCATGTGCCTCTTTCACTTCCACCTCAGCTAGTCTTAGTTGCTATTTGAGTCCCTTTTCTTTTGATTTGGAAGATGGGCATTGTTTTTTACTCCAAATGCATGATTTTTAGTATGTCTCTTGATAATGTCCTTACTAGTTTGATAGTCTAGTGATCGATATTTCAGACAAATATCTATAGCAAGGCAAAGTACCATTGTTTGTGAGTAATAAAAAGAACAAACGTTTATGAGTTCAAATTTGTGAAAATCGTTCAAATCATTGTTAAATTGGCATGTGGTTCTCGTAAAAACATGTTTAATTTCGAATTTTCAAGTATTCGTTTCAAGTTGTAAAATCAAACATAACTTCATAAAGTTAAATACATGACTGACCATTTGAGCACAATCTAGACATGTTTCAAAATTGATTTATTAAAGATGAATGGTGAAAGTATAATTTAATATTGAAAACCAACATGCTATATTTTAAAGATCAGGGCTGGAGGACCTATAGTGCAATTTCCCACTATCTTATTACAAGAACTTTTACCCGCACAACTTTCCTCACACGCAATCTTTTCATCACCTATATCACAAGGCCAACCGTAAAGCTTCGTATTTCCACTTCTCTCTCCCCTTCTGACTGTAAGTAACGCTTAACTGATCTCAGTATCAAGGTATTCTTTTTTTTTTTTTTTTCCCCCCCTTTTTTCTTTATCTGTTTTCCTGAGTGAGCATTTGTACATCTTTTTTAGTAACTGTAGATGTTTGTTTGGTAAAGTAACTTTACTGATACCCATTTTGTTTTCGAACCGTAAATGTTTTTAGATTTTTTTAATCGAAGTGGTGAAGCATGTTCTTTTTTTAATTTTTGCTCTTGATGAATGGGATTATGGCAATCCAATGAATTATTTTTTTCTAATTTTTTAATCGTTCAAATGGATTGTTATTTTGGATTTAACAGTGTTGATGGAATAATTACCTGTAAATAATTTTTCTTTTTTTTTTTAATGTGGGTTTTCTTTTTTCCACTTACAAAGTAGAATTGTTGGGTGTTTTTTTGAATCCGAAAACATTGGATGGCTATATGGTTGATTGTAGTTAAATCTTGGATAGTATGCCTAAATTGATTAATTGATGAAATTTGTATTACCTCAAAATAAGAAATTGAATCTCATTTTCCACACTGGAAAATGCTGTGGCAAAGTAGACTAGTTTTCTAAACCAGTCTTGATAATCCATGAATAGAAAGTTTTTAATTTGTATTGAATGATTGATTGTCTAACCATGTTTCTATCACCACGTGGCTAGTCTACTCAGTTGAATAAGGGGCTAGTTGAAGGAAAGTTTGATCTTAAATATGTAATGCTTGTTATAAACTTTTGAAGTCATGTCTATTGTTTTACCCCGTTTTTCGGTAACAGTTTCTTCATCCTAGTATCTGTTGGTAATTTCCTCACTTTTTCTTAAAAATTATTTTAATCAAAGAGAAATGGTTCATCGAAAACTGTTTGACTACATAAAGTTGAACAAGTCTCTCTGTTGTGGATTTGAACTGTAAATAGACATATAACACGTTTTACAACTATAGGCATTTACATTGATGATCAACAAACAAAAACATTATGCTGAAAAAAATGGTCATGTTATATTGTCGTTCTCAATGCGCTTTATCACTCTGTCCATTTGTCTCATTGTGTTGCAGATTCACCTATGATAGATTATACACTAATCCCTTCAAAAGGTTTTCTTACGGTGTAGGGTATCATAACATTTGTTAGGAAACCATTGTCCATCTTGCATCCAGTCATTCGTCACTATAAATCTGTGAAGAATTTTGATTTCTACAAGTTCATCTTTTTCAAGTGGTGAACCACAAATCAAATTTGAGAAATAGTTAATACTAATTTCTTGTGTCCAACACTTTGTCAATTAAAAATTTGTTACCAAAAGCTTAGTATATCCGTGGTTTTTTCCCATAATGATTGGTCCATTACATGAACAATTTCTCAAAACTATTCCGCTTGTAATAAATTATAAATTTTTATTTGGTGGAGGGGCATGGGCTGGCCTCAAAGTAGCTTGGGTACTGCTAGTGGTTAAGTAAATTTGGCAAATCTCTCTCTTTTGGGCAGGTAGTGCAATATGGCTGACAATGGTGGACAACAAAGTATAAGAAGTTCGGGAAACTCTCATGTTGTGCTCAATGAAAGAATTCTCTCTTCCATGTCACGAAGATCTGTTGCTGCTCATCCATGGCATGATCTGGAAATTGGTAGAGTTTCTAGATCTTGAATGCTGGTCATATTTTTGCAAATGGTATAAAATGAGCATCAACCATCTATCTAGTTTACGTATATTAACCACCTTGATCTTCGACTAAGTGGTATTGACTCTAGGTAGATCAGTCTGTTTGATGGCTTAAATTTTGTAGGTTTTTTCCCTTAACCTCATGGTTATGATGTTATCCGTTTTACCATTAACTTTGATGTGATATTTGTGCAGGGCCAGGAGCTCCAGCAATTTTCAACTGTGTGAGTGGTTCCTCTGTTTATATACATGCTCGAAACTTTTACGCATAGCGAAATCATTTTTGGTTCATCAAATACACATTACTATACGTGAGCCAGAGTGATATAGGTAGCACACATTATTCTTTTGTTGTCATGTATAGTGCAAGACTCGAGCAAACCATGCCATCTATGTTTACTATGCCCTTGTTTGGTTTCCATTATTTTCAAAATACACTTTTATCTCTCTTATTTTTAACCAAGCATTTTTCAATAAAATTATATTGCACGCAAACCCAAAAAAAATTCTTATTTTTTAACTACACATTCTCTGTCAAAATACTGTTCCAAAATGTATTTTTGACAAAGAAAAGGGGGGAATCAAACGTGCTCTATAATTATTCACTTTCATGTGAGGAAGTTTAATGTGAAAAGCTTACGTTTTTGCGGTTGGAAATCTGTATTTTCTTGTATTCTGTCACCTGGATATATTTATCTTACCTGAGTGTTGGTCAAATTTTCTTTTTAACATATCAAAACTTTACTGTGATGAAGCAAATAAACCAGTTAGTTTGTAATTTCATATATTGATTCAGAGTTACATGGCAGGTGATTGAAATTGGAAAAGGCAGCAAAGTGAAATATGAGCTTGACAAAACCACTGGCCTTATCAAAGTGAGCAATTATTTCATCTATGTGCCATGAATTATGAAATTACTTAATCCTTAAGAAATATCTGTACTTTAAATGCCTGGTCCTCAGTTTTAGCAAAATGGACAGGAACTAAATTTGTTTTTGTTCACCAGTTGTAAAAGGCTAATCCACCATCTATATTTCAAGATATACTTCTATGTTTATACTCAATATGCATATCTTATGAGACTTGAAGATCTTTATCTCATCAGAGACTTCAAAGTTCTTAATTTTCATCTCCATTTATGCTTCTTTTGGAATGAAATGTTTATTCTTTTTGTCAATGTATATATTGATATCCTTTTATCTTAGTATTTCACGCCTGCTTCTGTGCAGTGTTCATCTTATCACGATACTAGGTGATGAAAATTTCCATATGCTCTTATTTATATGAACACAGTTCTAAATTTGCCAATTTCCTTCAGGTTTTACTTTATGCATGAACTTCTCCCTGTCTCTAGGCTCTTTGGTCATTTCAATAGAATTTCTTTGCATTGCTGTATTTGTACCTAAAATCATTTCATCCTTATCTAAGTTTTCACTGTTGTAGCTTGCATTGCATGATTTTCCTCGTAAGGAACTTTTTTCTGGGACTTGTGTTTTGGTTTTTGTGCACTTTGTTATGGGGAGTCGATGAAGTAACTGATGGCGTCTCTTTATTTTTATTTTTTATTTTATTATTATTATTATTTTTTTTAACATTTACTTAGGTTGATAGAGTTCTCTACTCATCAGTAGTCTATCCACACAACTATGGTTTTATACCACGCACCATTTGTGAAGACGGCGATCCCATTGATGTTTTGGTCCTGATGCAGGTTTCTTTCACATTTACTAAGTGTGCATTTATAGACGTTATTCGGGTAATTCCCATTCTGACAAAAATCTAAATAATAGTACTCAAAATGGATTCATTCTTGAACAGGAACCTGTACTACCTGGTACTTACCTCCGTGCACGTGCAATTGGATTGATGCCCATGATAGATCAGGTAAATTTCTTTCTTTGTGCAATTCAGAGTTCTTAATGCCTCTTAGTGAAGCATGCTCAAGTTTTCATACTACTTGACTACTTTTAAAGACAGGTTCGAGAAATTGACTCTTATTTTGGTTTTAACTATTGGATAGCTCAACCTACTTTAATTTTGTGATAATATTGATCAACTATACTTGGAAGTGTGACTTTTTTATTTATAACCATACCCTTCAAAGAGAAATAATCAGCATACTGTTGACTTTTTCAGTGCATCTATAATCTTAGAAATCTGTAGTAGTCTTAAAGTTGGTAGTTAGATTGTTTTTCCATGTAAATTTGGAACTGCTTTCATTTGGTTTGAAAAATAATTCAAGTGAATTGGGCTACAGGGTGAAAAGGATGACAAAATAATTGCTGTATGTGCTGATGACCCTGAGTTTCGCCATTATACAGACATAAAGGAACTTCCGCCACACCGCCTTGCTGAAATTCGCCGCTTTTTCGAGGATTGTATCCATTATACATTAGTGCTCATTGTTTCATGTTCTTGTTTTAACTTCTGCACATTCATTTGTGTACTTCACTCTCCTGCATATTCGTGTTCTACATCCTTTACTTCTATTAAACAGACAAGAAGAATGAGAACAAGGCAGTTGCAGTAGATGACTTTCTGCCTGCTGAAGCAGGAATTGATGCTATCAAGTACTCCATGTGAGTCATCTGAAAGTCTTCTACTTATACAGAAAATCGACTATTTTTGCTTTTCTTTATTCATATGGAAAGATCTGTGTACAATATCTACAGTGATTTATTTCTATTGCATGCTTATAATTGCAGGGATCTGTATGCTTCCTACATTGTTGAAAGCTTGAGGCAGTGATTCCTCAAAGCCTTTTCAAGCATTTTGTTGCTGCTTAACAAGATTTGGCAAAAAAAAAAAAAGTGGATAGTCTTCTTACAGTATAACTGTCTAATCTCATAGCAGTTTTATGTATTCGGTTTGTCATTTTGTCTTGGGGAGCATTATCTCGTGATTACAGAAGCCTTTACAAAGGATGGTAAATAAGACACATTAAACGGTTCTCTCTTGATGTTAAAATAAAAATGGTTTCGTAATGGCGGTTTGCTATGAAAATTTGCTGTTTCATGTTGGGAAAGAGCTACTTACTATGACTTATTCAAAGCAATGAAATTTGATTTTGGTGTTACCTTGACAAATTACTAAAACAAAGGACGTATTTTTCTTCCTTCATTTTGTCATTATCATCTGCCTTAACTTTCACCCCTCCATCGAAAAAGCTTCCAATCGTGAAAGAAAGCCGCCAACTTGCCATCCATGATGGAAATTAAATCGATAGAAATTGTGTTTTTTGATGTCGTCGGTTCGAACTCGTGGTATGGATGATGAGAGGGCATAAAATGCACTGTTGACGTCAAAGATGAGATCAACAAATTTCTTTCATTTAGTCGGGATTTTTGTCCTTATATTCATTGATTTTATGTTTGATCAAGAGCAACAAGATGGATGACTATTTGAAATAAGGATATTTAGATTTGTATGCCTTCTTTGTTCTCAATTTTGCTTATTTATAGATTTCTAGTAAGATCACAGGGTAATTAAGCCCTTGTTTGATGGCCATTATTGTGTTAAAATGATATTTTAAATAGTGATTTTTTGGAGGATGTGTTGTTAAAAAATAAAAAAAAAAATTTGAATTTACGTGTAAAATATTTTATTGTATGATATTGAAAATGAGTGAGAAATAATTTTTTATTTTTATTTTTTTGTTTTTTAAAGGGAGTCAAATAAGTACTAAGTTGTCAATGACTCCTTCCAGTCATTGATTAGTGAAACTTTAACTGCATCTATTAGCTTTTATCGTTTTATTCACAAGTCCACTTGTTTTTAATTTATTGGTGCTCAAGTCATGCTTTACATTTTTATTTACGTGTGCTTTGATAATGATTTCTGCTGATGTGAAATAGTTAATGAAATTGACTAACGTATATTTGCTCGTTGTTTATGAACTGTGAGGCTTCTTTCAATTGCTCGTTAATCTTATTGAGCTCACGTGATTTTGGTTGACTTTAAGAATGTTTGCTGGCAGAATTAGAACATGATCCTTTGTAAATTTTAATTGATAACAAATAGTACTTGAAGTTCGATTCTAATCATTTATGTTAGGTTCAAGACTTTGTTTAGGCTTTTTGTTAAGCGAACCTAAAAATGTTTTTGATTTGAATTGAATTTCGATAATATGATTTTAATAATTCATTGTAATAAGCGAGCCCGAAAATTTGTTTTAATATACACTTGGCTTGGTTTACGAGTGAACAGACTCTTAGCGAAATCGAGATTGAATAATTAATAAATAGTCCTCAAAATTCGAGTTTAACTATTGATTTTAATTAGCGAACTTGTGAACTCGAGGTAATGATTATAATTAGTGATGACAATTTATCCCACCTCGCCACGGCGTCGACCCACCCCGAATGGGGCAAAAAACCCGCCCCATGGATGGTCGCCCCGTCGCGATGCGCGGATGCCCCGCCCCGAGCCCGCCTCGTGAATTTTTTTTTTTTTTTTACTTGGAAATATGAAGATAGAAAATTTCTAATTATTTGTTCATCCAACCCTTAATTTATCATAACTTTGTTACTAATTAGCTAATTGTTTGTTAATTATTTGTTTACATACTTAATTATTACTATTATAACATATTTAGAGTTCATCTATGCAACATATTTCAAAATCGTTTTTATTTAAACTTATTTTTTAGCACAATTTTTTTAATAACATAATTTTCATGTAGATCTATAATTTTTTCATACTTTTTATCCACACATTCTCTAAAAATCATTTTACACTATAAATAATTTTATCCCAAAACAAAAACTTAAATTTACATAAAGTAAGGGTATTTTTTATTAAAAGTTCAACTTGAATGTTATCCGTATTTTATTGAACTCGGAATATATAAAAAAAAGGGTGGGAGAGGGCGCCCCGAACCCACCCCGAACCCGCCCCGTTGCCATCACTAATTATAATACTGAAATTTTTAAGGTCAATCTATGCATTAATGATAATGCGTGATCAGATGAAAAGACTCATTTATAATTGCATCCGTCACAGACTTTTTTTGATGTGCATATATTTCTGTGTGCGTGGTAAACACACATGATCTGAACAACGTACATGAATGATACTTTTTGTATTCAGAGGTTAGGATTACTTTGTTTTTGAAGGATCGAGATTAATCTTTTTGGGATCCAACGACAGGATATATTTTCAAAAATTATATATATGGTGCCACTGTCATTTGTTGTAGTTTCTTTCTAAGGCACTAAGAATGTCTTTACTATCGAGTCTTCGAAAAACTTTCTCACATAATGTTTTGCAATGTAATTCTCGAAATAGATTTGTTTTATCATTATCATCTTTGCCGAATCCATTATGCTTTCCTAGAATGCCTCTGCTAATCATTCTGATATCTGGGAAATATATGATTCATCGAGGCTTTGGGATTGTGATGATTCTCTCTTCGTAGCAGCGTGAGTAGATAGCCAAGATTGAAAAACAAGCAAAAGAGGCTAACCAATTGGTAGCAATTACATTTGCCATGTGTCTCACCGTTTTTTATATAAACAACTGCACATGTTTGAAAAATGGAAATTGATTACTCAGACATGT